>NC_141700.1:398458222-398673130 GCF_964263255.1 Lissotriton vulgaris
TCAGCGGCGTAGTGTTTGATCTGTTGAAGTATTACAGCCTTATATTCAATGACATTTCGGCTTTACTTCAAATTGATTACCTTTTGGCTGTTTCTGAGGGTTCTATAATATGGGGGGAGACTTTAATTTTATTCAGGTTATTCATTTAGATACTTCTAGTCCAGCTAAGAAGCAACTTAAATCCAAATCAACCAAACTGATTATTATGATAAAAAGAGATTTTGCCTTGCTTGATCCATGCGTCAAAGCCATCCAGAGCCGAAACTGAGATTATCTCAAATGCTTTTTCCGGCAACTCGGCTATTTCTATTAGAATCCATGTGAAGCCAATACGTTCTCAAAATAGCAAGCAATGGTATTTTGATAAATCTCTTTTGAAAGATGGGGAGTGGATTGCGGCAACCAATTGTGAGAGCAGCCCTACCAAGATAGAATACCATCACTCTTCGAGACTATGTCGGCCTACCATCAATCAAAGGCCATCACAAATGCAGAACATGCATTTGTTGTAATTCAACACTGGAGGGTGAGCTGTTTAAGTTCAATTGCATTCATTGGAAACGGTGTACAGACAAAATATCGACTCCAAAATATCGACTGGACATAATATCGAGTTTTAAATATAGACTGGACAAAATATCGACTGGACATAATATCGACTACAAAAATATTGTTTTTCAGGTAAGTGAAGTAATATCGACTGTATAAAATATAGATAGCAAAAATATCGAATTTTTAATAATATATAATATTTTATAGTGTATTTTTATGTAATAATATGTGTGAATAGTGTGTATTAATGTTATAAAATATTTTATTAAATGAATTTTGTTTTTATAATAATTGCGTAATGTTATTCTGTAGCGGGTTGTGGGTTTATAGGGGAATAGGGTGGGAAGTAATTTAATAATAATTAATTAATTAATATATGTTTGTTAATATTTTTAATTAATAATTAATTGATAATTAATTAATATTAATTAGTTAATTAATTAATATAATTTTGAACATATTTTGTATTAGTAATTAATTGTTAATTAATTAATTGTAATTAGTTAATTACATTAATTAGAGTAAATTTTTAATATATACAATTTTGTGCTATTTTTAAGTAATTAATTTGGAAAAAATAATATTAATTATTAAAATAATTACAGCTAATGTTCTAATATATTTACTTTATTGTTATTGTTAATTAATAATTAATTGGTAATTAAATAATATTGATACATTTTGGGTAAAGGAGCATTTTTAGGGTTCAGGGTCAGTTTTCAGTTTTAGGGTAAAGGGGTATTTTTGGGGTTCAGGGTCAGTTTTCAGTTTTTGGGTAAAGGGGCATTTTTAGGGTTCAGGGTCAGTTTTCAGTTTTAGGGTAAAGGGGTATTTTTAGGGTTCAGGGTCAGTTTTCAGTTCATGGGTAAAGGGGTATTTTTAGGGTTCAGGGTCAGTTTTCAGTTCATGGGTAAAGGGCTATTTTTAGGGTTCAGGGTCAGTTTTCAGTTCTTGGGTAAAGGGGTATTTTTAGGGTTCAGGGTCAGTTTTCAGTTTTTGGGTAAAGGGGCATTTTTAGGGTTCAGGGTCAGTTTTCAGTTTTTGTGTGAAGGGGTATTTTTAGGGTTCAGGGTCAGTTTGGGGTTTTTGGGTAAAGGGGTATTTTTAGGGTTCAGGGTCAGTTTTGGGTTTTTGGGTAAAGGGGTATTTTTAGGGTTCAGGGTCAACAAATAAGATTGTAAAAAATTATTTTTATTATTTTCATTTATTATTTAATTATTATAATTTAATTTAAGTAGTTTTAAGTATATTTTAGTAATTAAAATGTAATATTAATTTAATTTAACACTGTTTTTAATAAAGTCGATATTTTTTACATCTATATTATTGTTAACGATATTTTGTACTCGATATTTTTGTACTTACCTGTTTGTAGATACAAACTCGATATTTTGACTGTCGATATTTTGTCCATGATATTTTGGCAAGTCGATATTTTGTCCCGCGATATTATTTCAGTGATCCATTGGAAACACGAAAAGTTCACAAACTGCAAATCAAAATTCGTGGTGTATGGAATTTTAATATTGGCAAAACTAATCAAGAGATCCTTCATCGGATATCGCAACATAAATCCAGAATCAGGGGAAATATTCAAACAGCTCCCCTAGTCAACCATTGGCATAGTCATATGCATGCCGAAATAGATCTGAGGTGGCGATCATTTAAAAAATTGGACAGGTTGTAAGAGGAGGTGATTTGGATGCAAAACTAACCCAGGGAGAAGCACCATTATTAATCAAGTTTATTACAGCAGTTGATGGGTTAAATGAATGATCTGAAATTTACCATCTATAAGCAGAACTACCTGAACAGTCAAAAGCGCCAATGTACAAGATGCACGGTAAGGTCTGTCATATGAAGATATCCAGACGTACTTTTTGAACATCTGTTACAAAGTTCCCAAGATAAAACTCCATGTACTTTAACATATTTAGCTTAACGTTGTGCAACAAATTATATACCAGGAATACATTTTGTTTGCCATTTTGTCCTGTGCAAAACATCGAGGGCCATATGTCCAAAAAACTGTTAGCCTTAACACTAATGTTCAATATCAAATGCTATTTACTCTTTTTAAGTAAAAACTGTTGAGTGTTCTGCAATTTTTGACAAAGCTGACGATATACTAGCTCATGTTCAAAATCGACATGGCCACCACAAGACAATTCACTGCCACCTGCATTGGAGAATTAAAAATTTGAATGCTTCACTTTAATGTATCTTTTGAGGACTTTTATAGAATCCTTCTAAGTGGAGAAACGAGTTTATTCAATTTAATACGTTGACAACTACATCTCCCATAAATCTTGCACAATGGACGTAGCCACAAAATGCAGCTCAAGAGATCGTGAGGCCACGCAGTGACCTAACACAGAGAGAGCTGTTCCGGCGTTTCAAGGAAATCTTCGAGTGAGCATCACTCCCGCGTAGGAATCGAAGGTAAGCGATGCTTCCGAAAAGAAAATTCTTCTTGCCCTAGCTTTAAACTCCAAAGAGTGCCTCAAATGGATATACTGGCAAGTTCGTCCACTTTCGATGCCATAGAACTTGAGCCCAATTGAGTGATTGTTAAGTTAAACGGACATGAGACGTCAGCCATACTACTTGCCAATAATAATCCACCAACAGTGTTTTTAGAAGGCTTACATGGATCTTTGTTGTTTTTTCAGCTTTTTGAGCCATGAAATGAATCTGAGTCATAAAGCACAACATCAACCCAATTATCAAAAGAACACCTATAAGTACGCTTGTGCTTCACACCAGTTATACAGAGATCCATTCAACTGGAAGGATATTCTTTTTTCATTTCAAAATATTTTATTGGAAGATTCAGTATCAAATAATAATACAAATAAAACATTACAGTAGTTCAAAAGAAAGAATTACAGTAGTACAAAAGAGTAGTGTAGTATAAAATAATACACATTAGTTCAGACTGATACATGCGTGTTTAGCTGGCAGTTATGGAGGCACATGTATCTGTCTTCTGCAATAGAACATGAAGTAATAAAGATCAAAAGTGAGTAACGGCAGTATACAGTAGTATCGATAATGTCATGAGATTGGAGCTCAGGGTCACAGATTTCACAAAACTAGAAGGATAACGTCAAATTCACTAATTACATTAGTGTCAGCGTGGTTTGATTGTGTAGGGGGTTCAAGATAGCTAAGGCGGTTTATGGGTGGTAAAATAACTGTCAAGGGTAGACCACATATTTCTCTTAGGGGTGTGCCATGGTGACTGTTGGAGTGCTATGTTATCAGCTCCTCGGAGTCTAATTAAACAATTGAGCCAGCAGGTAAAGTTAGCTTTGCTCGTGTCCTTCCAGTTATTTAGAACTACCTTGACCCTGCTATGAGCAGAAGATCTAGTAGCGCCCTGTCATCGGCATTAAGGAAGAAATCTTGTAAGAAACCGAAGACGAGATGGGGCAGTTCTCTGGATGGAGAGATGGGGAAGACTTTACTACTGAACTTGAAGATCTTGTTCCAAAAGGGGATCACACAATCGCAATGGAGAATAAGGTTTGCTAAGTCACCTTCTGCCCATTTACAGTTCCAGCAAAAGGTGTATGGGCTTATGTTATGAGCATAAAGATGCGCCGGTGTCCAAAAGGCCTTATGAAGGAGCCAAAATTTGGTCTGGGATAGAGTAGGGCTAATTTTGTGACGCATACTGGATTCCCAGGTATTGGTCCAATCAGCCTCCGAAATCGGCACATTGGAAAGTGAGGACCAGAACTGCATGAGCGGTGTGGTTAGGTTGAAATGTTGGGGGCGTAGGAGTCTGTATAGCGAGGACACCTGGTGGCCTAATTTGTTTAATCTAGAGAGGTACAATGGGAGAGAAGGGAATATTAGTGAAAACTTTACTTTAGTGATTGCTGCCTTAATGTTTAAAAAGGTGTAGAACTCTATTGGTTCGAGATTGTAAATGGATTGTAGGTGTCTAAACGGGATAGAGTATGATCCTTTGAATAGTGTGGGAAGAGGATGCCTCTTTTTATCCATTGTGGATTGTACAGTGGTTTGCCCTTGTGAAGTATTGATTGATTATTCCATAAGGACTCCCATCCTGAGCGGCGAATGCTATGTTCGAGAAATTTATCGATCTGAAGAAGTGCTGCTTTCGTATTTTGGAAAATTGGTTTTGAGAAGGTTAGTATGTTCAAATTGATAGAGAGGGCAGCAGCAGGGGCAATGCCTCCTAGGATAGCTTGTTTGACTTCCAGCCAGCCAGGAGTGTAGTCCGCCGTGGGGGCTAGCCAGTGAGAGCCTTGCTTTGCCAAAAAAGCGGTCTCATATCGTCTAAAGTCCGGTAGGTTAACCCCCCTAACGCTTTGTCCAGGCGTAATTTTTAATGCTGATCCACGCTTTTTTCCCTTTCCCTAGGAAGGTGGTCAGTGCATGATCCAGTTTGTGGTAGAAGTCTTGGGTAAGAGTTATTGGTAGCATGGTAATAAGATAATTCACCAGAGGTGAAATCATCATCTTGATGGTCTCATTCTACCCCACCAAGTGATGAAGCGAGGGGACCATCCTTCCAGTTGGTTTTTGACTTTAGACAAGGTCGGGTTCTCGTTTTGCTGAAGGGTTTCCATAAGGGAGTCACCAAATTCTATTCCCAGGTATTTTATAAACCCTGATTGCCAGCAGAGGCCAGAATTGCTTCCCGATTAAGTTTATATCCCGAATGGTTGGAATACATTTCAATAGTGGACATCAAGCTGCAATGGAAGGTTCCGGGGATTCAGTGACTATCAGGATGTCATCCGCATAGGCGGCTAGTTTAACACAGGTATCTCCGAAATGAACTCCCTTAATATTATCATTCTTTTTAATGTTGGAGAGTTGGGGTTCCATCGCTAGGAGGAAGAGCGATGGGGAGAGAGGGCAGCCCTGCCTAGTTCCCTGCTCAAGTTAAAAGGGTTCAGAAAGTGAGCCATTTATGGCAATACGGGCGGATGGGGAGAGGTATAGAGCCATTACCATGTCTATGAAGGCGTTCCCTAAGTTAAAGTTGATCATGCAATGTTCAAGAAAGAGCCACGAGACCCTATCGAATGCTTTCTCTGCGTCTAGCGTAATGGCAACGGAGGGAGCGCCAGTCGACCTGGCTTTTTCTATGACATGGCAAAGTAACCTTGTGTTATCATTAGACATGCAGTAATTAGGACACCCACCTGTGAGCTACTGATCAGCTTGGGGAGGAGCGAGTTCAGTCTGGCCGCAAGAATTTTAGTGTGGATCTTACAGTCCAGATTTAATAATGATATTGGGCGATAATTTTTTGTCAATAGTGGATCTTTCCCTTCTTTAGGGATGATGATGATGATGGTAGCCTCACTCATTGAGTTCGTTACCACTTTCTTTAAAGTGAAGGATTTGAATAGTTTTAGCAGAGTTGGGCTCATAGGGGCCGCAAATTCCTTAAAGAATCCGTCTGAGAAGCCGTCAGGGCCAGGTGCTTTATTGCTTTTGAGGATCTTAATGGAGGCCGAGATTTCCTGTAATGTGAGGGGGGAATTTAGTCTGGAGTTATCTATTTCATTGAGTTTTGGGAGACCTAAGGAGTTCAGGTAGTCAGAGCACGCGTGTGGGTTAAAGTCTAATTTATTTTTGTAGAGGTCTTCATAGAACAATTTGAAGGTTTGTAGAATGTGGTGCTGTTTGGTTTGGACAACGTTATTCTGATCTTTGATTGATGCAATGTTAAATTGCTTTTTCTTATGTTTAACGTAGGATGCCAGTAATTTTCCGGCTTTGTTGCCCTCGCATAATTTCAAGGCTTTAAATGTATTAATCCAAACCCCAGCTCTTCTGCTAAGTATCGCGTTGTACTCTTATTTCTTTTTAGTGATAAATTCAGAATTGGTGTGTTTTGAAGGTCAGCTGCATGAGATAATTCTAGAGCTTTAATGTCTCTCTCCAGATGAAACAAGTACGAGGTTTAATTTCTTATTTGTTTGTGCCCGGATGCCAATAATCACCCCTCTTATGGTGGCCTTAAGCGCATCCCAGACATTTGATATATCCGAGCCTGGAGTATAGTTTAAAGTGAGATAATCACGTATGGCGGTCTCAATCTGGAACTGGAAGGATATTCTGATGCTAAATATGTTTACATCATTGTTGCAGAAAATATCACACTACAGGAGTCTTTTGACATGAAACCTTCAATATAAAACATCATACAGAGAGCCATTTACGCTTTTTTGACAGATTTAAGGTAAGAAGTGACATACTGCAGAGTGTGCTTGAGACAATGGAGTTATTATAGAAAGTGTCGATAGTAAGATGGGAATATTTTTATGTCTTTCAGAATCTGTTGGGCCCTAGGGAGAATCCCTACAAAAAATGGGATTCGATACGCATAGACCACGATATTAGGACTAGGCCAATTACAAAAATTAATGTTGTTTAAAATCTGAAATGGTTTTGTTAAGAACTGATGGCCTTGTTCTCTCGAGTTATTGTTGTTGTTGTTAAAAAAAAGAAAAAATTGAGACCTTGTCAGAGAAATCAATCTGTTCAGGTCCCCCAGGGTGGGATGTTTTTCCTGTCTTTTTTGTCTTTTGTTTATGTGTTTGAAGGATGTGAGGATGTAATAGGGTATGAATGTGGAATTGAGTATAATTGATAAGTGAATCAAACACAGTATGTGTGATATGTGGGAGTCTGGGACTGAATGAGAGAGTGTTAAGTTTATTTTCATTTCTTTTCAAGTGGGTGTCCAAGGATACTTGTGAGGAGTGGTAGGAGTTTTGTAAAATAATGTAGTATCTTTTACTTGAAAAAACAGGTGAAAATTGATATAAATAAAGTTTGTTGATTTGGTCAAACTAAAAAGTAGTTTTTTAGGGCAGTTGTTTAATTCATTGCTTTTCAAAAGGTTCATGAAAGAAAAGGTGCAGTATTGGCAGTCTCACATTGTTAATTTTTATAGCGGTGTGGCCTTGCTGTGCATAAGCCAAACCCTGTGTTGTTAATTCCAATTATAAAAGAATGGCCTATTTATCAAGATGGCTAACTTACTATATGCCTCAAAGATTGAATAAGATTTTCCTGATCTCCAATGAGTTTTATGTTAGATGTGGGAAAACAGAGATATGTAATGGAATCAAATTGTTTTCTACTGCCTCAGCTTACATCTATTCTGGTACTATGTTTTTCACAGAATTAACAAATCCTTGGCATTAACAAATCATATTATCCCTACAATCAAACTAGCTCTTTTTGGGTGTTCAAAAGAGGTTCAGCATTTGTCAAAATATCAACAATACTTTTGCTCTATAGCTATAGCAGTGGCCATGTCCCTCATTTTACAAAATTGGAAGTCTGATAAGTCACCGTTGCTTCAGGAATGGCAAGCGGAGATGGCCAAGACATATATATGCGAAGAATCATATGCCAAACGTATTGGGTCTCTTCGTAGTTTTGTAGCAATCTGGTCAGGGTTTGACAACAATGTAGGTTAAAATTGTCATGTATATTTATTCTGCGAAAGCATTATAAACCTAGCACATTATGGAAGCAGTAGGTGAAATGAAGGAGATGTATCCCCTCTCAATAAAGGGCACCCTACTATTGTTTTAAAAAAAAATATGATGCTGCTATGGAGTTGCTGAATAATGGTTATCGATTTCATGTATGTTGCAGAGTCAGGTGTTTCTGCTGGGTTTATTTTACGCTTGATCTGGCATTGCTAGCACTTTATGCCTAGTGCACTAGCACTTTACTGATGTATTTTTCAATCAATATTGCTTCTATTCTTATACTTCCCAGATATTTTTAGTTTCCACTTTCAGCACTTTTCGCACCTTGACTTTAGCACTTTACAGTTGTATTCTATTCTCGATACTGCAACGTTAAGCACTTTTGGCCTATGGCACTAGTTTTTTTATCAATGTATTCATGTATCAATTATCTGACTGGACCTAAGATTACTTAGTACTTTATCGACATTGCACTAAGATTGTATTCTAATATGTAGGATTTGATGGTCTTATTGGAAATAATTTTAAAAAGAAAAGAAAAAAAACTTGTTACTCTGTTTCAAATTTTGATTTGTGCTTGAATCATGATTTGCCAACTGCCTGTATTTATATTTATTTAATTATTTATTTATTTTTAGCATTTATTGAGCGCGAACAATTGCCCGCAGGCGTCTCGGCGCTGTACTGTATTACCCTCCTATATGAGCTTGGAAATGTTTTCAGAGGTTAAATAACCAAGTTTTCAATTTCTTCCTAAAGGACATTAGGTTTGGACTTGATCTTATTGTTTGTGGAAGAGTATTCCATAGTCTTGGGGCGGCAACTAGGAAACGTCTGTCTCCCCAGTTGACCAGCCTGGTCCGTGGAACTACCAAGTCATTCTGTCCTGCTGATCGTAGCATTCGATTGGGAGTGTATGGGACAAGATGGTCGCGCAGGAATTGAGGCGCTTGATGGTGTAGTGCCTTGTAGACGATACATAACGTCTTAAATTTTATTCGATTCCTGACAGGAAGCCAGTGAAGACTCCTCAATGATTCTGCTATAGGCTTGAATTTAGGAATGTTAAGGAGAATTCTGGCTGCTGCATTTTGGATTGTTTGCATTTTCTTAATTATCCTAACTTGGGCGTTTGCAAACAATCCATTGCAGTAGTCCAGTGCTGATAGGACCAAGGCGCTAATCAGCGTCTTTCCCACATTTGTAGGGAGAAAAGGAAGGATCTTCCTCACCAGACGTAACTTGTAAAAAGCCGTAGAGGCCGTCTGATTGGCGTGAGCCATGAAATTTAGATTGTCGTCAAAGATGACACCCAAATTTCTCACTTTCGTGACTGGTTTGGGTGTGGCGCCAAAAGATGATGGCCACCAAGTTGGGGACCAACTAGGGCTGAGGTGGCCAAAAGTGACCACCTCGGTTTTGTCGGAATTTAATTTCAGACAGTTTGCTGACATCCATTTTCCAATGGCCAGCATACCTGTCTTGAAATTTTCCGCCACTGCTTCCCCGTCATTTCTGACTGCTAGTATCAGCTGTGTATCATCCGCATATGAGGTAAGGTTCATCCCGTGCACTTTGATGGTGTTGGCAAGGTCCGACACATATATATTAAATAGTGTCGGACTCAGGGATGAACCTTGAGGTACCCCACATGGCAGCGATAGCTCAGCGGATTCAAACTGGCTCAGTATAACTGCCTGGGTTCTCTCTGCTAGAAAGGACGCTAGCAGATCTTTTGCCAGGCCTTGCACGCCCATCTTTTCGACACGGTTGACTAGGATCTTATGGTCAACCGTGTCGAAAGCAGCCGATAAATCTAAGAGCACCAATAGTGCAGTGCCACCTTGGTCTCTGATTAATCGGATGTCATCCGCTGCTTTAATGAGCGCTGTTTCCGTTCCATGAAATTTGCGGAATCCAAATTGTGTTTCGTCGAGCAGATGGTGTTGCTCGATGAATTCCGCAAGTTGAATATTCATGGCTTTTTCAGCTATCTTAGCCAAGAAGGGTAAGTTTGCTATAGGCCTATAGTTTTTAAGTTCTGCTTTGTCCAAGCCGGGTTTTTTCAGGAGGGGTTTAAGTAAGGTTTTTTTTAATTGGTTTGGGAAGATGCCTGTACGGAACATTAGATTGATTATTTGGGTGACAACTGGAATAACAGTATCCATTATTGAACGAAGGGTATTCAAAGGACAGGGGTCCAAGGCTGATCCAGATTTAATTGTTTTAATAATGTCCTGAATATGAACTTCTGTGACCTCTGCAAAACAGGAGAAATTATTACTTGGGGATGGGGTGTTTATCTTATCATGGTATTGGGTATCACCTAGATTAAAAGCTGAAAATATGTCGTTTACTTTGGTAAAAAAGAAGGATGCCAATGAATCACAGACGTCTTGTGAGCAGGGAGGGTTGAGGTCTGGGGCACATCCCGCAAGATGTTTAGTTATTTCGAATAGTGTTTTAGTCGAATTTTTGGCGGTTTCAATTTGCTCAGTGTAAAACTTCTTTTTTGTCTCTGTGATCAGATGTTTGTATTGGGTTAACAATTCCTTGTACACTCTCCTGTCTTCACTATCATACTTTTTCCTCCAGATTCTCTCTTTATTTCTGCATTGCTGTTTTAGTTTTTTAAGCTCCTTGGTATACCATGGTGCTGAGGGGGAGCTTCTATTCCTGGACATTCTTTTCTCAGGTACCAGTTTATTAGCCGCCTGACCTACCCATATGTGATATTGTTCAATAGCGGTTTCTGGATCAGTAGCCCATTTAGGTATAGAGTTCTGTAACGCCTCCCTGAAACTGGGGATATTAATGTCTTTCCAGACCTTGAACACTTCTCGTTTGGGGGGGAGTGAGGTGGCGGTAGATGTTTTATTAATTTGTATTGTGGCCAATACCATGTGATGGTCGGACCAAGTCATTGGCAAGACTTCAGTCACTAAAATATTTTCAAGGTTAGTGAAAATACCATCTAAGGTATGGCCTGCATTATGGGTAGGTTCTTTCACCAACTGAGATAAACCATATGATGAGTATGAACCCTACAAAGTTTTCCTTTCTCATTTTTGAAACCAGATATTAAGGGCTCTACAATGTTTACATTATTATTTCTCAATTCATGAATTTGTACATTTTGCAAAAAGCCCCATGCTCATTCAAGATATCAATTATATAACTAATATATATTACTGAAACCACTAAGGAAGCTGCAGCCAATGACCAGTAGCTGCAGACGGGATTTGACCAGCTGTTATGTGTCCTGGGCTTCTGCTGCTCCCTTTGGCATGATATAGGAGAAATTAACACTGTGCATCCCTTTTGAGCGGTAGGGACAGCCAATGATACAACCCCCTTATACTTGTTAAGGCAGGAGGCCTAAAGCTTCCTAGGCCCTTGCCATTGGCTAAGATGGGGCTATTACTAATACAAGCTTACCCTTTTTCAAAGGCAAGGTCCTTAAATTCTCCAACACTCGCCATCAATGGCAAAGATGGTAATTTCCAATAAAATTATTGATCATGTTGTAGATGAGCTCAGAAATTGCATCATCTATGATATCACTATGTAAATATTCATAGTGTATATTGTAGAACATGTGAGCATCAAGAAAACAAAATAAATCATTTAAAACAATGCTGTTCACTTCCAAAAAACAATGTAGACTGACAATCTGTATAGTTGAGATTTGTAAAATGGGGTCAAATGGCAGTGTCTGGTTAAAGGACATACTATTTGCATACATACAAATAAAAAGTGCTTAATTTGAGCAAGTGCTTGCCAATGGGGCCCACCAGCACTCACTATTGGGCACTAGCACGTATTTTTCTTCTGCAGATATTGACCACTGTTAGACCAGTCAGGCTTAGGGTGATCTTCTCCAAACCTTTTTCCTTTCTCCTCCAATTATTTTGACCTCATTTTTGCTGGCCTTGGGACGCTGAGAACTTTTCCACTGATAAACAGTACTAAAGTGATCATCCTCTCTCCTCATGGTAGCATTGGCTTATACCCAATTGACATATTTAAAATACATGTAAGTCTCAGAGACATAACAGGCTTCCAACACCCTACATCTGCACCTAGACTCTGCCATGTGTAAGTCAATCCTGCCAAGTGGTGCCACCCAAATCCTGGACTCTCCGAAGTGGGCTTAAGGTCCATTGGTAGCCTCTGTGGATCCAGCAAAACTGACACATCTCCGCTGCTGTATGGCATAAACCTTAGCAGAACTGTGTTATTTCCGCTATTGCATGGATTCGACCCCTTTGCCAAGTCCCACATCGCAATGCAGCTCCTTGGAACCACTGCATCACCCAGACTTGACAATGATGCAAGACTCTGCATCGCAGCTGGTCAAACCAATGCATTGTCTTGACCGGGTGCCGCATGGTACACTGACAAAATATCGACACTCAAAATATCTCATTCAAAAATATTGTGATCAAAATATCGATGTCAAAAATAATATAAAATTAATAAATATGAAATATATTCAAGAATAAAATGCATTATTATGGGGGATTTAATATACATTTGAGCAAATACAACAAATAAACGTAATTTAAAAAAGTTTTTACTGAAAGAATCATAGGTTTTAGGGACGTTATAGTTAGAAAGAAGCATTTAAAAAATCTTAGAAATTCACTGCAAAATCACAGGTTTCAGGGACGTTATAGTTAGTTGGACATTTCCCTCATACAATACCAGAGTAAATCAGCCTTTATAGTTAGTTTAGCTAACTGTAACTCACGCCCCACAATGCACTGCTGATGATGTCACACAATACATCATTTATGACATGGTCAGTGACATCACTGATCACATCATAAATAACATCACTGATGACATCATCCAGTGAATGTGTTTCTGTAAGTTTAAATATATTTTATATATATATGTCAAGGTTTACTGAAGAATGAGTGGGTGTATAAGTGTCTGAATGGATGATTTAGTAGGTACGTGACTGACTCTATAAGTGAGTGATCAAACGTGTCTTACTGAATGCATATGTTAGTGACTAAACTGTGAATGTCTGTATCAGTCTGTCAGTTGGTATGTGAGGGGCTGCATGCGTTGGTGAGTAGCTACTTGAGTCACTATATGGGTTATTGATTAGTTGTCTGGCCATAAAGCAACATGATAATTTCATACTGATCAGGGCTAAGAGGTAGGAGTATAAACATCTTATCCAGAACGCCAAGATCGAATGGGACAATGACAACTGAATGGACATGATGGGTGCTCTCAAATCCAGAGACGCCCGGAAATTCTGGCAGATTGTCAAAAGAGGATCTGCTGATCCAACTCCAGCAGTTGAGGCTAACATTGCACCCAGTGTGTGGGAGGCCCACTTTCGATCTTTGTATGTGCAGGCCGATGTAGATCAGTCCCCAGAACGCCAAGATCGAATGGGACAATGACAACTGAATGGACATGATGGGTGCTCTCAAATCCAGAGACGCCCGGAAATTCTGGCAGATTGTCAAAAGAGGATCTGCTGATCCAACTCCAGCAGTTGAGGCTAACATTGCACCCAGTGTGTGGGAGGCCCACTTTCGATCTTTGTATGTGCAGGCCGATGTAGATCCAAGTAGACCTAGTGGCAGGTTCCACCCTCATGCCATCTTTGGAGTCGGATAAATTCACCACGGCGGAGGTTGGGGCAGCTATTTCTAGACTCTCTGCAGAAAAAGCCTCAGGGTTGGATAAACTCCCAGGTGATTTATTTAAACACGTACCAATGGTTTGGGCCCCATTACCTACAGGTGGTATTTAACGCAATCCTAGGAGGGATGTCGGTGCCTGCTTCTTGGCTGGGGCGGAGATCGTCCCCATCTTTAAGAAGGGTTCCCCTCTGCTCCCAGCCAATTATAGGCCCATCAGCTTAATCGACGTCCCACAAAAGATTTTCGCGAGGCTGATCTTGAATTGCCTATTACAATGGATGCTAAACCACTCTGTTCTGAGCCCCTACCAAGCCGGATTGAGGAATAAAGTATCTACTATAGATCACGTTTTCCGTCTCACCCTCTCATTTTGGAAAACGGTACAGTTGGAGGGTGGCAGCCTCTATACTATATTCGTTGACCTACGAGCGGCCTTTGATCTTGTTCCCCGTAGGAAACTCTGGTCCGTGCTTTCTAACCTGGGGGTCCCGCAACATCTCCTAAATATAGTTGTCCGACTCCATACAGATAACTTTGCGCAGGTCAGATGTGGCAGGGAGGGAACTCTATCCAACAGATTCCCTGTTGACAGGGGGGTAAGACAGGGCTGTGTGTTAGCACCGACCCTGTTTTGCCTCTATGTCAACGTGGTCATTGCCCATCTGAACGGGGTTGAAAGCAGCGACACCCCCAAACTCGCTGGCATCAGGGTGCCGGCGATTATGTTCGCAGACGACACCCTGCTGCTGTCCAAGTCACCAATGGGGATACAGCGAGTCCTGGATGGATTCAAGGCTTTCTGCTAAGATCATGGCCTTGAAATCAACGCATTGAAAACCAAATATATGGTTTTCAATCCACCACCTAAAACTCGCCCTAATCCGTATATTGGTGCTAACAGGCTAGAAACCTTCGAGTACCTGGGGATTACCCTAAGCGAAAAGATGTCGTGGGGGGACCACCAGGAGAAATCTCAATTAAAGTTGGCCCAAATAGCAGGAGGAATTATTAAGCTCATAATCAGAAATAAATCTTCCTCCAAGCCGGTTGGTCCACCGTTAGAGATCTACAGAGCACAGGCCAGGGGTGCGGCTATATATGGAAGCGAACTCTGGGGCTACGCGTGTAAACGTGACTTAGTAGCAACAGAGAACAAATTCATTAGACAGCTTTTATCACTTCCCCCTAGCACCACCTTGTTGCCAATGAGGCTTGATTTGGGTTTGAGACCCCTTGATGAAGACTTGGGCCTACGGCCTTTAATATTTTGGTGTAGGTTATGGTCTCTACCAGAGCTACTCAACTATAGGTCAGAATTGCAGGAAATCCTTACCCTCCCAAATGCTGGGAAAATCCCCTGGTTAAATTACATAAAAAATGAACTAGGGCGATTAGGACTACCCACTTTATAGTCCAATCCACTGTCATCATGCTCTAGGGTCTCACGGAGGCGCCTTGTCACACTGTATATTGAAAGCAAACTTGCTGCACAGGCTTGGGCACCTTAACGGAATCATTTCTAATGGCAAAGGACATTTACAGGTTCAAACCTGTCTTAAATGTTATATTTCTAATCACCCTTAGGAAATTGTACCTTCAATGGAGGTACGGCAGTTTGCCGATCCAAGCCTATACCAGTAAATGGTCTGCGTCCTCGCCGAGCCACTGTCCAGGGTGTAAACTAGAGCAGGAAACTGAGTTGCACATACTGTTCTTTTGCAATGCTTATGCGCAGGCTAGGAGGCAATGGATTGTCCCGGTGTGTAAAAACCTGGGGTTCTCCCAATGTCTGCATGCATATAGGGTCTTCACAACTGATTTATCCGGGCTTATAGTTTTTGCCACAGCCAAATATCTGGGAATAGTTTGGCACAAGAGAAGACACCTATTAATTGGGGACGTATGACAACAGCTAAATTGTAAATCTATTAAAGTAATAATGTTTGTATGTATGAGGCTGGTCCTCGTTTTATAAATTGATTTTATAATGTTCTTATCTTACTATTTTTAGCTGTTTTCAATGTAATGTTTCTTTGTATCTTTTATGGCAATACATTGCCGAAATAAAGATGATGATGATGATGATGATGATGATGATTGGTTGTCTGAGTATATTGTTTATGAAACTGGTGTAGCAGTTAATGGACCAACTATGAACAAAGGACTATGTTTTGTTCTCCACTGTAAATCCGTTTTTTACACTTCATGCAAAATATATTATATCCCTTCAGTTTGAAACATTGTTCCATTACCTATATGCAGATCCTTCTCAAGAAAATGTGCTTTGTGCTGCATGTCCCGAAGATGTGTGGATTGTTGCTGCTTGATATTTTTTTTTACCTTTTCAGTCTCCTTTATTTATTTTTTTATTTTCTAAAATGAAAAAAGAAATTTCATGCAACGAATCCTGCACAACCTTTTCAGGCAGATCCACTTGTCTCTCCAACAATATTGACTGATTCCAGATAGTCACTGTTGAGACCCACTGGTGGTTCTGCAGATGTCCCAGACTCCTCAGGTACAGACAACTGCGGATGTTTATTTATTTATTTATTTATTTGTTTATATAGCGCTAGAATTGACCACCGGAGGGGTATTTCTGCGCTTAAGCAGACAATGAGAAGAGGCAGATGTTCCTGGCAGGCTTCGCAACTACCGAACAAGAAGGTTTTAATCAGTTTCCTGAATCTTATATGTTCTGAGCACTGTCTAAGACAAAGGGGGAGCTTGTTCCAGAGACGCGGGCCAAAATAGGAGAGAGCCTTCCCTCCTAATCTTGCCCTTCTTATACTGGGTACTTCCAGAAGATGTTTGTCGCTTGAGTGGAGAGGTCGCAAGGGTGCATAGGGTATACATTTCTCCACAAGATAGGAAGGGCCCAGGTTCTGGAGTGCTTTATTGATGACGCAACACGTTTTAAACTTGATCCACTGGCGGATGGGAAGCCAATGGAATTTTACAAGCAGGGGATAGGAAGTTGTCCTGGGTGGCACATTCTGGACCAGCTGTGCAGTTGTATTTTGGACTACGGGTAAGGTGTCACTGGCCGAAATCAGCGGACCATTACAGTAGTCCAGGCGGCTTAGCACCAGGGCCTGAACCAGAGATTTACGGCTAGAGTCAGGAAGTCGCGGGAAGACTTGAGAGAGTAGGCATATTACATGGAAGCAAGTTCCAGCTGTCTGAGTAACATGCTCTTTCGGGCTAAGGCCCGATCTAAGCAGATGCCCAGATTTTTAACTACATGTTTAGGGACTGGATTGGGACCCAAATCCAATGGCACCAGTCAGGAGTCCATAAGAGAGGGGCCTCTCCAAAGAGCATTACCTCACTTTTTCCCACTTTGCATTGTAAAAAATGATTTACCATCCATTGTGATATGGCTCTCAATCCAGCAGAGAAGCACAATGCCAACTGGACCCCAGCCTTAAGTTTGTTAAATAGGAAAAGCAGCTGTGTATCGTCAGCATATGATATGGGAATAACCCATATGTCCTTAGGAGATTGGCCAAGGGAGCAACATATATGTTGAAAAATGTTGGCTTCAGGCAGGAGCCATGAGATACTACCTTGGTCAATTCCATAGGGGCCGAGTGATATGAGCCAAGATTAACACTCTGTGAGCGACCAGACAGAAAGCTCCTCATCCATGATAAAGTTGATTCTCTCAGCCCCACCTCTTCCAATCTTCTGAGCAAGACACTATGAGAAACTGTGTTGAATGCTGTGGATAGGTCCAATGCACCAGAATCATAGAATGGCCTTTATCTAGGGACATTCTGATGTTATCTGTAACTGAAAGTAGTGCAGATTTGGTGCTGTATTTGGTCCTGAAACAGACTGGGAATGATCTAAACATCCAGTCTGTTTGACAAAGTTAGAGAGATGGGTGTTATCATGTTTCTCCATTAGCTTGCTCAGGAATGGAAGCAGTGAGATGGGGCGGAGGTTGGACAATTCCGTCCATGGAATGTTAGAGTTCTTATGGATAGGTCTGACCTGAGCGATCTTCCACTCCTGCGGAACTAGGCCTTCTGTGATGGAGAGATTAATAAGGGATTGTACCACAGGGGAAAGCTGTTTGGTCAGGGATGGAATAACTTTGGCAGGAATGTGATCGGAGGGGGAACCAGATTTTATCTGATGCATCAGTGTTTTAACCTCCACCACAGTGATGATAGGGAAATTATTGAGTAACGTGAGTTTGGATATATACAGGGACATAGCGTTTTTCTGCAGATTATCTGCTGCCATGGTTTGACCATATATAAGCTCTATCTTATAAGCGAAATATAGGGAAATATCATCGCACCGCTGCTGGGAGCGGGTCTTAAGGCTTTCACATGCCTTTGGATTGATGAAGGACTGAAGAATTTGATATAGGGTTTTTGAGGAATTCCCAGCCTGTTTTAACTGCTATAATATGTACATTTTGCGTGTAGATTTTATGTTTTTGTGATAGCTAATCAAGGAAAGCTAATGTTGGTTTCTATCCCTCTCATTATGTGAGGCACGCCAAACTCTTCCTAGCTTTCTACAAAGTTGTTTTTGAGTCTGCAGATGATCCGTAAACCAAGCTGCCTGAGGGCGATCAGGATGACTCATGCAGGATTTCATAGGTCTGTTCATGTTATTCTTCAAATCAAATTGTGGGTAAAGGTTGATATTCTTCAAACAATGATGAAGTGGTGAACTTTTTACAAAGATAGTCTTTTTCAAGGTTTTTTTATGGTGGAAGGCCATTTATTTAATGAACTGGATATTCACTTTTTCAAAATACCTTTTAAATGTTCTGCTGTCTGTGACTTTTGTCAAGGTTATTGGGGTGAGGTTTGCACAAGTATGCTGCACATAAAGACAACTGACAGGTTTTATTCAACTTGCAGACTGCGTATTAGTGATAATATTCTATGCCAAAAGCTGTGGATGAAACTTGGGGTCAGATTTACTAAGAAGTGAGGCACAGCAACACCTCTAACGTTGCTGCACTGCATAAAAGGGGAGAGCAGAAAAGCACCATATCTATTAGGATTTAGCGCTATTCTCCTCTCTTCAAGAACTGGGGCACTTTTGGCAGCCATAGTTCCATGTAAGCACCCTTGGGCATACTGCAAGGATATCTGCGTTCTCCAAAGCATAGGTTTTGTACTGGAGGGGGACCCTTCTAGTGCAAAAACTATGCTTTAAGGCATTTCCTGTTTTGAATGTTAGCTGTACAATGCAGCACACATGTAAAGTAGGAAAGATTGGGAGAAATTAAACCCTTTCTCCTCATTGCCCCTGCCTCAAGGAGTTATTGTATTTTTTGTGCAAATACCTGTCTACAATATTTTTTAGATAGTAGTTTGTGTCAGAGCGCATGGGTAGTTACATCGTAACGCCTATGCATTACCCATGGTATGCACTCTTCATGCAAAGACTGAAAACTTAAAGCAGACCTACCTAACAATCTATTATTCCATACCGACCCACACTTGAACGCCTCACTGACCACATCATCGACCCTGATTAACTGCTATACAAAGCTCAACCTCAAAAACAAAGCCTCCAGGACCGCCTTCAACCTCTACAGCAAAAAAACTATCTTAAAAACACTCACAGCTATGAATCCCTCCAATCACTTCACAAACCCTCTCCCAGCAACCCACTTAAAAGCCTTCACTCCACTGCTAGTGCCCCTTTGGACTACAATTATAAATACCTCTCTTCTGCAAGGAACCATCCCAGATATCCTCAAAGCTGTTCAGGTATCCCCCATCTTAAAGAAACCATTGCCGGACAAGTCAGACCTGAATAACTATTGCCCAAATTCCAACATATAGACCCTGGCCAAACTACTAGAAAGATGTATCCACACGCAGCTCAGTAACCATATAGACCACTTCAACCTGCTCGATCAATTTCAATCAGGCTTTCGATCAAGGGACAGTACCGAATCAGCCAGGACCCACGTAATAGATGACGCATTACAAATATTGGATCAAAACAAAGCCTGTTTGCTAACCCTGCTTGATTTATCCTCAACCTTCGATACAGTAAAACACCACAATTTATTAGCCCTCTTGAAACACAGAATGGGTCTATCGGGTATGGTGTTAAACTGGTACACTTCCTTACTCCAAAACAGAACAAAATGATTCAAAATCAACCAATCTCTATCTAACCCCTTCCCAGTCACTTTGGGAGTACCCCAGAGATCCTCTCTCTCCCTGACACGCTTCAATCTGTTTATGGAACCACTCACTGAGCTTCTCAACTCCTCAAAATATCCAATATCACATGTACGCCGAAAACTCACAACTCTACATTAAGGACCACTCACTTGAAGACATCAAGTCCCTGAATTCAACACTCCACAAAACACAGATCTGACTGGCAAATAACCATTTAAAAGTAAGCACCCTAAAAGCTGAATTTCTCATAATCGCTCCCCCCAACCACACAACCATCATCCGTGAGTGGATGAAGCACCTAACAACACTCGATGGTCAACCTCTCATCATTGATTCCGCTAAATCACTAGGAATAACCCTGGACAATAAGCTAAATATGCAGAAGCACATCAGACCTGCAACTAAAGGAGCAAATTTCCAGATGAACATCCTGAGAAAACTGACACCCTTCGTACCCGCAAATGACTTTAAACAGGCAGTTCAATCTCTAGTAATTTCCAGAGTGGACTATGGGAGTGTTGCTCTCTGCGGCCTGCCCAGATCAAAAACCGCCCCTCTAAGAGCCTCAATCAATACAGCTGCTTGACTCATCACAGGCACCAAAAGAAACTGCCACATTTCCCTGACCTGCGTGCCCTCAACTGGCTACCCTTTGAGGCCAGAATCCATTTTAAAATCACCTGTATGACACATAAGACATTGCATCACAAAACTCTGAGATACCTAGCGGAGAAACTGGTGGTAACAGTTCTACTAGGAACTGTAACAATCTGCTACTTAAACCACAATGTTTCTTCAAGAAGAAAACCTACAACCGTACCTTCTCAGGAATGGCTCCCAGGATTTGGAACACATTGCCCCCAGAAACAAGACTTAACTTGTCCGCAGCTTTTTTTAAAAAAGAAGTGAAATCGATTCTCTTGGCCAAATCCATCTGAACCTTTTTTATACAGTCTTGAAAATATATGCTAGTCTCTAATTTTTACCTCCTCTGTATTCACATAATTCACTGTATTTATATGTATATGTTAATATATTTGCCCTGTAAAGTGATCTGATACCCGCAAGGGTTTTGTTAACGCTATACAAAACCGCCAAAATAAAAAATGAAAAAAAAGTCTTGCAAGGCAGCTCATTGCACATCGTTGAGTTACTTTAGGATACTATCCAAATTATATCCAGATTTGTGCTGGGTAGTAAGTCTCACCTTAACTCTTTGCATAGAGTTTGCATTACAAAAGTAACACAAACCATACGCAAAGTGTTAGTTATTCTGGAACTTTACATGTAAGCTCACTAATGTTTACACAGAAAAAACAGCCCTCAACTTTAACAGTAACTGTAGAGTTCTGACAACTCAGAGTTTTTTTTAACAAATGTGAAAATAATGTATTGTTTTTAGTACTGCAGACTCCTCCCGTAAGTCAGCAGGCTGTCAAATAGATGTTTAAACATAAAATCCCAATTAAAAATACATGCAATGAATGCCAGCCAAACTTCACATTCTTGATAGATTTTCATACATATCTACAGGAGTGATGCAATGTACATGAAACTAACTTAAAGAATGGTTTAGTCCTCAAATGCAATGCTCATGATATCACCCACAATGTGACATCATAGATGACATATGATTTCAAAGTGACATGACATTTGGCATTTCCAATAACATATTCAATATGACAGCTATGGATATAGTCTTATTTCTTTGAGTCTATCTATTTATTTAATGATGCTATGCTTTGTCCTGTAATTATTCACTAATATAAACATAAGCATTGCGTTGAGGGTATGAATTATGGTTTGCATTACTGTTGTGTGAGTTATGGATTATGAAGCTATTCATGACTCAGGATTTTTCCAATGAATTCAGTTTTAATCAACAACCAAAACTGTATTCTGGGATAGGTTTTTAGAGTGAATATCAAAGGCGTTCCAGACATTTGTTAGATTTTAAGTGTAAATGATACCATAACTTTATATTATCTTTATTTTTCAGAGAATGTTTCAGGTTTTTTACATATACACTGCAAACCTCTTTGTTGTGCCCAAGCGACCTGCACATGGCCAAATGTTGACCACGGGGGGGGGATCAGTGTAGGGTCTGGCCTTCACCAAACGCACACAGCATTTACCCACATGTGCCATTGTCGGCCAGGCCCTGTGCCCAACCAATATGCATGCTGAACTCTCTTACAGCCAAGCATACCATAAATTGTCTGCAGTACCTGCCTTTCAGTCAGATCCTGTGCTCAACTCCCACACTTGCCTTATCCAAACTGTTCAGAGCCATTGGCCAGCAGCAGTGAGTGTAGGCCACATAGCAAGGCCTTTGATCAGGTCCTGTGCACAACACCTCTACATGCCCAACACCCTCTCTGCATGTGCCCATTGGCAATGAACAACTAAAGTGTGCTACTTCTATTTTTGGGGTGACTTTTGGCCATTGGCTGAGACCCCCAGGAAGATCAGCAGAATCCAAGAAGTGTCGAAGACTGACAAATCTGGAACAAAATACACTTTTCAAAATAATTTTGAATGCAAGGGTGATATATTTGGGACCCCTACTTGGGCCTGTGGTTTCAGGGTATTGTCAATATGTCCCCTTTTGCCATGTATTTCAATATATTTCCCAGTGTAGCGCTTGGGTTGGTACACATAGTTGGGTAATGTTGGCCACAACAACAAATGTTCAGAGCTCCTGATCTGCAAATCCAGAATATATAATTGAATAAAGAACACTTCTCGTTATCCCATACTTACATGTGTATACTTCTACATATATATAGAGATAGATAGATAGATAGATAGATAGATAGATAGATAGATAGATAGATAGATAGATAGATAGATAGATAGATAGATAGATAGATAGATAGATAGATAGATAGATAGATAGATAGATAGATAGATAGATAGATAGATAGATAGATAGATAGATAGATAGATAGATAGATAGATATGCACTTTTTCCTGAAGATCTTATTCCTGTAGCCAGGGAATGAGAATTAGCAGTGTACGACTGTTCAAAAACAGTATAAATTTGGAAAACCTACCTTATTCTTGTGAGAATAGCAACTATTTATTTTAAACTTGTAAACGTGGTAATCCCCGGAAAGCATAAGAAATCTATACGTGTTAAATATTGGGGTATATTTAACTTGTGACTGAAAAGGAGAAATTGTCTTTCAAAGACTGATGACAACACTTCCAGACAGTTCAAAAATGTACATAGTCACCTATTTAAAATCATATGTTCAAATGGATCAGGTCCTCAGACTCGCCTGAAATAGGTTGCCACGCTTTCTCAGAAGTAGCCAGCTTTTGTTGTCCATATTTCTTCGTTTGTACAGTAAGTGATCCATTTTGAAACTTTGAAAGAAGGAGCCAGAGACCCTCTGAGAAAGAGAAAAGCACATGTCTCAAAAGAGATTTTTTGTTTTACTGTCAAAATAACTCAAGGTAAATGACTTTTCCTTTCAAATCTTCTGGGCCACGTCTAGCAGCCCAAAAAAAAAAAATAGAAGACAAAAGCTTTAGACAAAAAACAGGCATGAATAGAGATTACACATTATTCTGTCAAAGTAAAATATATTTGCATTAAAACATACACATCTTTTTTACTAGCTAGAGTTATTCATTTGATCATGAAATGTTTCTTTGAAGTGAAATAAATGTTGAGTACTTTAAATAAAAAAAAGCAAAGCATACTTTAGAAACATTTTCAGACAGCAAAACATTTCGACATGAAAAGAAAAACAGAAATTAAGTTAAATTTTAGGTTTATGCTTAATTCCATTTTTTGTTTATTTCCTCGCTTCATTTATTAGTTCTTCGAGGTATTTAAAACGCAAGCATTAAAAGTGCAGGGCAATTTGCAAATGAATGCAGTCGCAGTTGAGAAAATATAACTCATAGCTGAATGTGGGTTATTCAGACAAATGGGCGCTTTGTTGGCAGAGGGGAAGTAAAGTTCTGTGTTAATTTATTACAAACTGCAGCATTTCATCCTTGATGCCCAGGCAACAATGTTTTTCTTTATTTCATGTAATTTATAAGTGCTTCACATAGCACTTAATTGTCACGTCCAAGGCTTTCCCTTACCATGGGACCATCGTGCATATGTATTTACTGTGGGAATTTGTTTTTAATAAAACAGTTGCTGGGCATTTTTATTCCTTCCCTTTGTTACATTAAAACATTCTCTGCATAAGTAATGCATTTTTCCCAATTGAAAGGCAACCGAATACAGGCGGCACTTTATCTGCTTGCGGAAAATACTGAGTGGTTAAGTGGAGTCTAATAAAGCAGGGTGGTTTCATTGCCACTGTTGTGCGCCCTCAGCTTTCTTTAAACAGGATGGACCCAGACAGAATTGGTAGCATTTGTTTTTAGCATCTACTAAGTAAATAGTCACAAACAATTATTCAAAAAATACACTGCTTATAATTTGGAGTGTTTTCCTACATAGCCATCGCCCATAGTTTTGCATTTAGAGTGTACTACAATTTACAGTTTAAAGGATAGTCATTGCCACCCTTATGATTAATATTGTGTTCAGTATTTCATTTTTCATTATTTTTAATGTTACGTATAACTTTCATTACTAATACAGTTGTTGCCTTTCCTATTAGTTTATTTGTAAATGTTATTATTATTACGAGTAATAGTTACAGCCTCGTGAAACTCATGTTAATGTGTCATCACATAACTTACTTTCCTATTTATAGGTGGTGATGGTATCGGAGATGAACAATATTAATACAATACACATTTCACAGATCTTCGACGACAAAAAATAAATCCGTTATATGACTGTTATTTCTTTAAAAGGGAACGCACCTTTAATATCCGGATGATTAAAGGCAGAAAAAGGACCTGACTTAAAGGAGAGAAGGTGAAGAATATCATCGACAAAAATATTGACCAGCCCTATATTTTAACGAGAGCATCTACTACCAGACTATTGTGAAGACAAGTATAGATGAGAATAGGTTTAGTACTTTTAAACCCAGAAAGATGTCACTTGTATAGTTAGCAACAATATTCCGACGGGTCAATATTTTATTTTTTGTCTTTGATATTGTAACATAAACTCATTTTTCTGAAAGACACAGACTTATTTTTCTTAACTAAGCAGTAGCGGCTGCTACCGGATGAGGGTGGCGAAGCGGGATAATTCATAAATAAAAAAAACACTTAACTCCTCCCATTCGTCCTCTTCCTTCTTCCTCTGCAGTCCGTCCGGCATCAGGACGCACCGTGGGACACAGGTCCTCAGAGCCAATGACAATGCTGCAATGCAGTGTTGTGATTTGTCTGAGTGCCGGGGATAGGTGCTTAGATTCGAACAGGGAGCCTGTACATGTTCCTCACCAGGCTGTGTAATGCATCCTGGCAAGAACATGCAAACTGTGCATGAACTGTTTGGTTGTCCCAAGAGGGACGGTCAAACAGTTCATGGGCACTTTGGGAGTGTAAACCACTCCTCCCCTGCTCTGGCCAGCCCCGCCCGCCCCATACTGCACACAGGCCACT
Source organism: Lissotriton vulgaris (assembly GCF_964263255.1). Classification (NCBI taxonomy): domain Eukaryota; kingdom Metazoa; phylum Chordata; class Amphibia; order Caudata; family Salamandridae; genus Lissotriton; species Lissotriton vulgaris. Next base: position 398,483,654 of record NC_141700.1, read on the forward strand.
GACTGCGTACAATAGGAAAAATAAAATGACAATAACGATAAGTTATTGTCATTTTATTTTTCCTTTTTGTGCAGTCCGGCAACGCTCCTCTGCCTTAACAGAGGAGCTCTTACTGTAACTAAGTAGATGTCAATGGTCCTAGCCAGGCGTTATCAGCCATCACAGGATAGTTAAATAGTTTATACTACTCTGGAAGGATCTCTTGAAATAGTGCTAAAATTATTCCTAGTCCACAACTGTGACGGATATTCCGTCTGCTGAAATATAAATCCCATTATATCCTATGGGATTACTTTTCTGCAGACGGGATATCCATTTTTGTTGTAATGGAGTAACCCGTCCTCCAAGATCTAAATCAGGCCCCTAGTCCTTCTACTTCCCTTCGGCCTCATGATAAAAATGAATTGCCACAACTTTACCAAAAGGTGTCAAGAGGTCCAACCAGGGGGTACATCTTGGCCCAACTTGGAACCAGACCATATGGAATGCGCTGTATGTAGCAAACTACACCCATCACACCAGAATTCCTTCCAAGTATAAATGAGTCACTGGGAGCATATTCTCAGAGACAGAGGATCATTCATCCTTGGGGTACCCTACACTTATCTTAGGTCGGTGGTATAATGTTGTTTAAGGACCGGAACCATTTGATTCCCAGAAATTGACTATTTCATCAATAAATGTGTTGAAAATTCTATAAAGAGTGGAATTTATTAACACTTTCTGGAAAGTAGCTATCCATTGAAAACTTGAGATGCCCATATTGTTGATTTTATATAATTTATGTCAGGATAAAATATTGGGAATCTCGACAAGTTGCATTAAAATGTAACTCATTGTAAAACTCTGTATTTCTCCACTCCTTCAAATTAAACATGTTTTTTGGTTTCATGGAGATCAAAACTGCGAAAACAGAAGTTGTGTTCTATTGTCAAAAAGTGACTGCCAGAAGGTATTTGCGTGAGAAAGCGATGCACTCAGGCAGATATAGTTGCATTACACATCTCATGAGACACTGAAGGAAGAGAGCACTTCAGAATAGAATCTCCACCCATGCGCACAACAGCAAAGAACTTTTCCACTTCATCAAAGAGTTCGTCCACACCCAACAGCGAGACTACAGACATCCCGCCCTCACAGGACCTCTGCGACAGACTGAGCAACTTCTTCCACCTCAAAATCAAGACCATCTATGACAACCCTGACAAGAACAACCTCCACGTGGATCCCTCTCCCATGGTTCCTGAACACAAGCAGCCGACACTGGACAGCTGGACTGTCCTCTGCGCTAAAGACACCCTAAAGAGTATGAAGACCACCCACTCCGGGGCCCCCACAGACCCCTGCCCCTACCATATCTACCACAGTGCCGCAGACATCATGGCCCCCAATCTTCAACAAATCATTAACCGCTCCATCGAGACCACCTCCTTCCCCGATGACTGGAAACATGCCGAAATCATCCCTCTCCTGAAAAAACACTCGGCAGACTCCACCGACCCCAAAAACTTCAGATCGATCTCCTAACTCCCGTACCAGGTGAAAGTCTTGGAAAAAACTGTCAATAACCAACTCGCCGTTTCATAGAAGATGGCAACATCCTTGACTCCTTCCAATCAGGTTTCAGGAAGAACAATAGCACCGAAACCGCCCTACTTCCTGCAACAGACGACATCCTCTCCCTCCTTGACAGATTAGAGACTGTGGCCCTAATCCTTTGATACAGTCTCTCACCGCACCCTAGCCCGCAGACTCCACAAAGCCAGAATCCGGAACAAGGCCCTTGACTAAATTGGCTCCTTCCTCTCTGGCAGAACACAACGGGTCAGACTCCCCCCTTTTCTCTGGGAACCCATATCCGACAACCTGGGGAGTCCCCCAAGGCTCCTCCATCAGCCTGACCCTGTTTAACATCTACATGACCCACTCGCCTTCATCGTCAGACCTCACAGACTCAACATTGTATCATATGCAGATGACATCCAACTCATCCTCACCCTGTCCAATGAACCCAACCTCCCCAAACATAAATTTCAAGACGGTATGGAAGCAATCGCCAGACATATGAAGAACAGCTGCCTACAACTCAACACTGACAAAATGGAGGTGCTTATCATTGTGCCACACACCGATGCCTGGACCAACACCTGGTGGCCCCCTGCCCTCGGGAAAGCCACTTCCCCATGAACACAGGCAAACCATCACCCACACCCTAATCAGCAGCAGACTAGACTATGGCAACGCACTCTACGCTGGGATCAACAAGAACTTCACCCGCAAACTACAGAACATCCAGAATGCAGCAGCCAGACTAGTACTCAACTTCCCACACCACTGCCACATCAACCAACACCTACAGACTCTACACTGGCTCCCCATCGAGAAGAGAATCAGCTTCAAGCTTCTCACCCATGCCCACAAAGCCCTCCACAACACCGGACCCACCTACATAAACCACCGCCTCATGTTCAACTTACTCCAAAGATCCCTCAGGGTGGCCCACTTCTCCCTTGCGATGTTGCCACGCATATAGAAGACCAGAGCAGGAGGAAGGTTATTCTCCCTACTGGCTGCCAAGGCATGAAACTCCCTCCCACTCCACCTTCGGCGGGCTCCATCACTCCTCAAGTTTCTGAAGGACCTCAAAACCTGGCTCTTTGATGGACCTCCGTAATCTTCCGGAACCTGTGCGCCTCACCTCCCCCTCAGCACCTTGAGACCCCTTCGGGTGAGTAGCTGTTCTCCACAAACCCCTGATTGATTTATTGATGAAAAGGAGTCATTTCTTAAAATCCAAGTTGGACTGATTTAAATTGGCCCATCACATTCTATATTCACTAATGATCATCAAGTGTCAGTGATATATACAACAATTGAAAATGGAACAGAACATCTGGAACTGAAACAACGTAACTAACAAATAATAACGCCCTACAATCTCAATCCCTTTTAAGGAGACATATATCCTCAATGACTGCTGATCATAGTAAGTCAGAGATTAGTGCTGATGTCTAATCAGCTCATGTTTCTTACAGAAGGTGAAATCAAGACAACAGAAACTTTCTTGTCAATTATTAAAATGCAGCATTCTTTAGATTTTGATGACTGCCTCCATGCCGTTCATCATTTATGCAAACACCACAAGCATATTCCAAAGTATGTGACATATTTGATATTCTTGATGCATTTTATTTAATTATTTAATACTTGAGCAATGGTCAACCAAAGAATAATGTTCAGATTAAACAAAAGCCAATACTCAATTTAGCCAAAGGAATACAATTAAATAAAAGCAAATCACATGAGATAAAGGGTGTACCGCACAGAGATCCAGTTAAGGATGAACAGAGGTTACTAGGAAGAATTAGGAAGGCAGAAAGCAGATTTACAGCAAGACTGAGAGATTAGTTTGATAACTAGCAGTGCAAGAGAATCAGTGAAGACTTTTATCAATTATTTAAAATCAATATCCTAAGAATAGACATGTGATTTATAATTAAAAAAATGATTTTAGCTATGTGGTTGGTTTTAATTGGTGACTGTATTTAAGACACCTAACACTTGCTTGGGCTCTGTCACAAGCGGATAAAGTCTTTTTATGGGAATACACCAAATTACTCTCAGTATACTGGGCATCCACATATAGCACTAGAATCATATGCCAATGGGTTTACATTGGTCAGTATTAAGAAATGCACATGGTAACAATTTGTTGTCTGTTGCCAGGTAATGTGAAACCATATCAGAGAGTTTTTAGAGGTATGGGCTCATTTATTACAAAAAGTCACTTATTTCCTCAGGTCTGCTTGACCAAGCACTAATGCTTAGAGTCCTGTTCTTGGCTTTGATTTATTCCTTAATGAAATAACCCTTTTTGTAGAATGTGTCTTTTGCTTTTCTCAGCCTCTACTTTGGGAAGTTGGGAATGATCCTGTCCAATCAAAATGTGGAATAAATATTTTCTCCGCAGTTTTCAAACTTCCTTTCACAAATGCTGATGATTCTCATGTTACTCCTTCCATTTCTGCTTTTCATTACTTATTCACATCCCTACAGAAACTTTCAAGTAGAGCAGATGGCAAGCCATAGGCATCTCAACCTGAAATGTTGGGGTCTGCTCTGTAGGCATCTTTTGCTTGGTGAAATTATTGGCTACCAAATGGGTGGGTATGGTCAGAGCATTTGTGATGAGGGTCAGAAGGTGTAAGTGACCCAACTGAGCATGTGGGAATGGGATGTGTAATGCCCGCTGTTCAACTATCTGTTGCATCAGTGTGGCTGTGCCCCCCCCGAAACTGTGCTAGATGGGGTGTAGGAACTGTTCATCATTGTGAATGGGAGTTAGCATATTGGCAATGTCAGCCAAGTTTATCACCTGTTGGTTCATATTGCTCATGTAAGATACTAATCTTGAGCTTGTCCTTTTGCAAGTACAAGCCATCCACTAACCTATATGGTACCATTGTTGATCCTGTTTAAACAATGTTGATACACCCCTTCCTAGTTCTCACGACGCAAACGTGTGAGTAGGAAAACAGGAGAGGAGGAAAGGTAGAAAGAACATGTTATTTGTATATTTGGTTCACATCCATTTTGTTGCTATCCATCCATAGTCTGATCACATCCTATAGGCTAGATCTAATGGCTTTGGCAGAAGAGTACTACTTTAAAACAGGCAGTAGGTTAAATAGCAAGCATTACTTCAGAAAGAATCAGTCTACATTTACACTATTGACTTTGGAATTCCATATCAGGGTATATCCCGGCCTCTCTGTAAAGCACAGTGTACAGGAATAGTTGTCTACAAAGATTTGACTGTGCTGCAAATGTAATATAACAGGCTTAGACAGGCCTGGGAAAGCTACTACTGCAATAAAATGATCAAATCATTATACAGAAATATCCTCCTATACTAGTACACTCATCGTGAAAGGTTCTTGAATTCCCCTTTCTTTTCTACATTACATTATGCATTGTGACATAAACTAAGAATACTGGAGTTTTAAAAATAGTATGAGCCAAAAGACACATCCATGGCCCCTATAAAACTGCCAACCAGCTTGAAACTAGGTGAGTATTGATTACTGCACCAGAAGGATAAGTTCATGGCAGTGTTACAGTAATAAAAGTCTCCAGTTGGCACACTAGCCCTCATTTTAGTCTTTAAGTGCAAATATGCACACACAAACAAACAGAATCCTTAGCTTACTAACTAATCCTACATAGACCTGCAAGTACCACAGAAATAATTGTGAACTGGAACTGGAACCCTGGAACTAATGAGTCATTACACTTCAGCACTGGCAAGCAAAATGAAACACTACAGGAATGTAGGTGAAGTAAGGGACTCATTTGGCTTGGAGTCTGAAGAGCTGGAGCCCAAAGAGATACCGAGGCCTACTGATTAAATATTTCACAGGCATGCAGAGATTTCTAGACAGAATCACTCCTGAGAGCTGACCCATACCCCCAGATGGAGCCAGAGGAAGTTTCACAGGCAAAGAGAGCATTCCAGACCACAGTGTCTCTAAACTCATTCACATCGAAGGATCGACGTGTACAAGGGCAAGCCACAGTACAACACAATTGTCATTGCCATATATATTAGAATGGGCATCCTTGTGTCTGTGTGTTGTTTTATTGTCAAATGTTAAAATGCCATAAAACACCCTAAGGTTCTAGCAGGACATTTTTCTAGTTCAGCACAGCCAAAATGCCTCCTTTTACATTTGCATCTGCTTTGATATTAAGAAAACAATTGAAGTCTTCGCAGAAGGTTAGAAGATCCTTCCAACCAACACCTTCAAGCATTCATTTTGTATAAAAACTATGATCATACTTATTTAGGAGCATATACTGAAGATCATTAAATGTTAAATGAACCTCATCACCTTCCAAAAGTAACTGAGAGATAGCTTGTCATCCAGAATAATTAAAATTATATTTAATTAAACATTGAATCCATTGAATAAGTAGGTTGAACTTTATTTGTATGTAAGGCTTTGTGCCCAGTGTTCTAAATACATGTCATCATGCAACATCTGTCTACCCCTCCTTATTTTTGGAAACCAAGGGACAGATGTACAAAACACTGGTCACAAAATGCTGGGTGCAAGCTGTGACTAGTTTTATTGTGACCTGCGTGGAATGTGTTTAACTGACTTCTGTAATATAGCCTTATAGCCCGCCGTAGAGGGCTATACCAGCTATTAAAGGCCCTCTCCAGCGTTAAAGGCCACGTGCCGAAGGCGAGGGCCTTTAACAAGGGAGAGGGACTTTAATAGCGGTATAGCCCATCTACGAAGGGCTATAAGGCTATTAGAACATTCTATCACTAGAGGACAGAATGTTCTAACAAAAAAACAAAGCCTTTTGGAAGCGTGAGGGGATTGGAATCCCCTCAGGCTCCCTGAAGCCTTTGTTCACAGCCAGAGCTGTGAACAAAGAAACATTGGAATGTTGGAGCTCCAGGCTTATACCAGCCATTATAAGCCCGGAGCACTCCATTGTTTTCGATGAAGCTCCCAACATTCCAATGTTCTAATACTAGTACAGTTCACAAAATTTTGAACCATAGTGAGTAGCCTACCTTATCGATATTCATGAAGTAGGTCATAAATTGTGATTCACAATTGGTGGCCAGCACAGGAACAGTGGCCTATTGGTGGTCAGTAGATGACCATGTCTGTGATCACTTTTTTAATGGTTTTATTTAAATGCAGAATGTTTTTCCTTAAATGACATAAAAAATGCATAAAAAGAATGTTTAAGCTTTTAAAAATTCTGTTTGAAAGTAGACAGTTGTCCTGTGGATCAAAATCTACTCCCCAAAACGATTTTACATTCACAAAGGAGAATAGGTCCCTTGAATGGTTTACCACTCCATGTTGGAGACCTGGAAAAGAAAAGTTGTTTTTGCATCCGGTGTTTTTATTGCAAAACATAGATACACAACATAAAGATTGCTTACTGGAAGAAACACCCTAAAACGACCACTTCCAAAAGCAATTGCTCACAATTTCTAAACTCAGCTTCTGACTCCGTAACCTATCATTAAATCGCAGAACCATTACACTTAGCAATGTTCAGAGTATGTGACAGCTAAATAGCTTTTTACATCTGACTTTTTACATCTATCCCCAAGTAGTTGGTAAGAATACAGACTACAGGATTTAAGCTATAGTTTTTCCAAGACACAGGTTTTCCAATCTATCCCAACTGCTGTATTTTAAAATCCTGAGTAATTTTCTGGAGAGTCTTCCTGGTTTGTGTTGAGTCTTCCTGGTTTGTGTCCCGACTCTCTCCCACTCCCCGAACGGTTTCTTGAAGTTGTTCATGCCAGCAATGAAGATTATGTAGAAAGAAGTCACAAGCAGTGCAAGCCTCCATGGATGAGTGCCAGGATTGAATGTAAGGGATGACAACATGATGGTTAAGCAGAAGAGCACAGGGTGAATGCTAAGATCCTAGAGTACCAGAATGTGTAGCATCAGCAGAGGAAAGAGCACACATGTCAATAGAAAACTGTATGAAAACTCTATAAAAACTGAAATTGTCTCAGGCAGTGAAAGTCACTCTTTTACCAGTCAGAACACTTGTAGCCATTTTCATTAGGTGTACTAAATCAGAGAAACATAACAAAATGTCATAATCAGCGTTGCTTGTCTTTCGAATCAAACAGCAGGATGCAGGTAAAGCAGGCTCTTAGTGCTGAGACAGCTAGATTTCTGCTCACCGTCTAATCTAACCCCCTTTCCCACACACGTAGAAACTTGTGATTTTGGGATTCTGAAAGGGTGTTTAATCACGTACGAAATTCTATCAACTTTATAAATATTTCTTCTCAGAATCACAGCTATTTTACACTATTGTATAAAAAATAATAATTGAACTGTTGTTTAAAATGGCTGTTTTTCTCATACCACGTTGCAAACAAGCGAAGGTGTATTCACTTGTTTGTTTCTTTCACAGTGTTTTAACTAACAACTATGTAATGATCACAATATTAAAAAAAATAGGGGGCAATGTAAAAAGGTAAACTTACACATGAGGTAATTTCCACTCGTAAGTTTACTCTTACATTCATTAAATACTTGACAACTTTTGCCTAGTCACCATTTATGAATGTAAAGCTACTCAAAAGTATAGATTATACAGCACCACTCTCTGAAACTGGAGGATAATTCAGTAAAAGAGCTAATTTGCTTTAAAGTTACTAATAGTAGTGGCCATGTGACTGTATTTGATGCTCTCCTCACTTGGGAGAGACCTATGCATTTGGGGCGGAGAGCTCACTGTGGTAAAGTATAGGGAAAAGTGTGAAAGTTTATTAAAAGTTTAAAAAATAATTGAAATATTTTTATGTTATATGTTAATGTTAACTTATTTTTCCTATTAATTCAGAAAACAAATTTTAAAAATGCTACAGCACTAGCAACTTCATTTTGAAATAAATATTTAATTAAAATGTATTAAATTAAATTCAAATTATCTTAGCAACATGTATTTAAAATAAATCCACGTAAAGCATATTGTTTATATTGATCTTTTATGTACTATTATATAGTTAAAGTTATGTATGCAATGAATTTTAATACTTTTAGATATTTTTCAAATTATCTTTACATTTATTTGTAAATAAAAAGGCAAGCAAAATACTTTGAAAGTAAAATAATGTTTATTTATAATTTATATTTAATTTTTAACCTTAAGATACATATACATTTGATTTTTAAATATTAAATAAATTCATGTGTTTTAACATTATTTCCGTGGGGCTCTATTTTAAGTCTGCACCTCCAATTTCTATGGGGTAGAGTTACAATACCAGTGGTTGGCCATGTGTAGTCCTTAATCCAGTTCTGACCTGGAGTGCACTTACTGTTGTTTTGGGTCTTTTTCAGCTGTAGTCATTTTAAAAGTGCTATTTGTTCCCCAAAAATGTTATGGGGGTGGGTCTATGTCCCCCCGTAAAACCATTCCTAGCTCTCCTGTAGCCTCTCCTTACTCCAGCCAAACATCCCTCCGTTAGTTGTAAGTATTGTCCCTATTCCCCCATCGACTCCCACATAAAACATATACATATGAGTGTAGAAATCACAGCAGTCGGGATGGTGCTCTCCACATGTAAACATCAATAGTGGCAGAGACATAGACCTCAATATGTAGGTTAATGATTAGCATTTTGTAGTATGTCACTAGTACTAATATAGTATTACTAAACATACAATAAAATGCAAGTCTGTGAGTAGGTCTCATAGTTACTTACTAGTTATGCATATTTGTTACCTTTTCTGTTTCCTTTTCTCAATATTGCAGACGTTTTGGAGTGATGACTGCCTTCAAATCAACTAAAATATCAGCTGTTGTTACTGGCAACTAGCAACTAGAGATACTGATACATTTTCAGAAATGCCTCTGCCTTAATGTTGAAACACACATCTGGCAGTTGAATTCACAGTTCACACAACAATAGGCATTAATGAGAATCTATTGTATATTCCTTAGATGCTAGTGGGTGTCCATTTTTTGCTACTTCTCAATGAAAATGATGATGGATATCAGAATAGTGGAAAGAGCATAATGGATGACGCTAAACCATTCAAAAGAGTGTCAACTAGTGTCATTATCTGATAACATCCAGCAAAGAGCCTCTTTATGCCGTCAAGATCACATGTAACTTGGAACGTGTCTAATTCATGTCTTCTTATCTGTTAACAATGAGGATGAAACATTAGAACATGTTTCAAGTCTTTGAAAATATTTGGCGTTACTGTGAAAACCCTCTCAATGAAAGGATTCTTTTTGTTTACTTTATGATTCTACAATTAGGTACATGTTGCAGATGATGCCTTTTCTAATATTTTTCTACATGTTTAATCTCATGGAATATGCTAATAATGACTGCTCAATTCAGTTCCCCAACTTAATCATTCATAACTGTTTTGAAGGTTTTCTTTAAAACGCTGTGTGATTTGCTATTTATGGGTCGGACTATTTTAGTCTTTTATATAGCAGGAACGAGTAGTCATCAGAGTATTTTAAATAGGAACATAAACAATGCAATACATTTACAATACATAAGAAGCAAGATTCATTACACAACAATATTACAAGAATATATGACATTGCAACGCAAACAATTACAACGCATGCTTTTACAACTTGGTTTTTACCATTACATCGCATGATGTTAAAACGCATATCATCACAATGCATTTTTATAAACTACCATTACAACTCATTCCATTATAATGCATAACATTACAACACATAATACTTTTAGGGCAATTGTAGGGTAAGTGTTGGATAGTGTAGGGGTAAAAATTACTATTCCCACTCCAGTGAGTGCAACAGTAGGGTAAGTGCTGGCTAGTTTAGGGGTACAAATTACTATTCCTACTCCAGTGAGTGCAACAGTAGGGAAAATGTTGGATACTGTAGGGGCACAAAATACTATACTCATCTACCCCAAACCCCATACCCACCCCAAAACAAAAAAATATCCATTACTTACATTATAATGAGTTGTAGTGGTATGCGTCGTACTGGCATGTGTTGTAGTGACATGCATTGTAAAAGCAGTTGTGTTGTAACAGTTGTGTTGTAAAAGTAGTGCGATGTAATGACTGTGTTGTAATGAATGTTTCCCCTACTACAATGACAGTTGGTCCAAATTTGGTAAAATAACTACTACTTCATAGGCATTTCGAGTATATCACAATAAGACTGAAAAACTTTAGTAAGCAGGTGTCCAGATATACAGGCTAACACTCAAAAAGAGCTGCATGGGTTATTGTGGTGATCACAAAACAGAGGAGGCCAAGAGAGTGCCATCCTTTGGTCTACAGATTGCTATCCATTGGTGTATGGTGGTGAACAGTCTGCCCTGCCATGATAATGCCCACATCAAAAGGACACTTAGACTGAAGCAGGGTACGCTGCAATATGTCTTATGAGTTCAACACCACATATCCTGCATCGGAAAAGGGAACTTCTGTGGCTGAGTGCTTGGTTTCAGGATGCAATCACAGAGTGAGCAGAGAGTAATCATAATGTTTGGAACAGGTACAGATGGAGTGCAATAAGCTTAACAAGGACTCTTGCAGTTACTAACATGCAGCATTACTTGAAACAGGTATCTTATTTTTGGAGCAGCGTCATATTTTTGGAGCAGCATCATAGCCTTTATGTTTTTGTTAGGCTCATCCGGACTATCTAGATGATGGACAATGGGGCAGTATTGCACACATCAATAAATGTTGGCTTTACTTGGTAATACTTGAGTTTACACTTTGGATCTCAGTGTTCAAGTGGGGTGAGTTCCAAGGGTGAGGCCGGCAAAAGTCCCTCGAAAATGTATATCTCCTTGTTGAGCTACTAGCTCAATTTGTCGGTGCCGGTGAGAAATGTTTTGAAAACAAGAAATCAGGACAGTCCCTCTTGCTTACTAAAGAAAAGGGGATAGTGCTTGCTTGTATAGTACTTGTATACTTTGACAACTTGTTTTTAAATCTTTTGCTGTTTTTAAAATTTTGTATTGTGGACATTGTAGAGATGTACATCATTTCTGTATGATGCTGACACTCTTTTTTTACTTTTCTCTGTGGCACAGTTATTGATGCTTTATATTGTATATTTTTTTAATAAATCATTGAGAAATTTTATCTGAATTGTCTTTTCTATATTTTGTGACAACTGTTAGGAGTGGCTCTAATTGTAAAGATCTCTTGAGTTATGGTGGCACTATACAAGCAAGCACTATCCCCTTTTCTTTAGTAAGCAAGAGGGACTGTCCTGATTTCTTGTTTTCCCTTTACTCCTCGTCCCTGGATCGGATTTTGAGAGGAGACCTCCCTTTCTGTTTTTTATTGAGAAATGTTTTGAGCCAGACAAAGCTGGATTCTGTAGTCACTGATGTTTTTATCTTCTGACTTGGGGGTTCATTTATAGTTTGTCAAATAGGGTCAAAAACTCAATGAAGTATCCTGTGAGGGCCATTGGTTAATTTTTTCAGTAGCAAGCTTCCACTTTGAGGTTTCACCGAAACCTAGTATAATGGTCAACTGAGGGTGTGAGAGGAGTCAAAGCCAGATGTCTGAGTCCTCTGGATGTGGGAAATTAGTAAATTCCACTTTCTCCATTTCCTAGACGTTCTTGCAGCTCTTAGTCCATTAGGATAGGCTTTCAGGCATCAAGACTTTCACTAGCCAGGGTAGAGCCCATTTTTATGTGGTTAGCTGGAGTTCTCCTGTGGTTGACAGGAGTACTTGTGCATTTTGTGTCCATGTAGCAGGTAAGAAGAGGCCAAATGACTTGACACTTGGAGAGCTGTTTGCGCACCTGTGTGAGAGCAAATATGAGGAGTCTTTGGTCTTTATTCCAGCAGACACGCAGAGTTTTTCTTTCATTCAGATGGTTTCTTCCTGGGTCAGTAGTCTTAACACATCAGAGCATATATACAGCTGTCTCTGTGCAGGTATGCAAATCTACAATTTCAGAAAGAATCCATTCACAAACATACATGTGCAAAGAGTGGTGTGGGTTCAATACTTCTTTGCACATGCAAATCTTCAGTGTGCATCCAGGCTTCTGTGTCTATGAGAGTATATCTACAAGTGCGACTTTTCAGAATGCAATCTAATGTAGATGCTGTACAAAATTAGATTATTGGTTGAGAGGGGCAGAAGCCACACTCAGGCAACAACCAATATACCATCAGGGTGAACGACAAATGTCATCAAATTGATCTGTGCTTAACCCTCTGGTAGCTTAGCACAAAATCAGTCAAGCTCAGTTTAGAGTCAATATTGTGAAGACATTTTATGCAGTAATGTCTTAAACCAATTTAGAAAAACATTGAGTAAATCTTAATAAATATAATTATAGCAGAACAAATCTGTAGGACTGAAAATATATAATTTTAAAGGTTGTAGTAAAAGTTGCGCTTAGCGGCACAAAGCATACTCATGGCCATCTGGTCGTGCTATGCTGGGGAAAGCCACAAGTTCAGGACAACCGCGATGGACTGCATGGTAGATTCAGGGACCAGGTTAGTCCCATAGAAAAGTTACCTTCTCTGACCAGTGCAAAGAGTTCCCTTTCATGTTGAAGGAGGCCAGGAGGAGAAGGCTGACAATTGAAGATGGCTGTTGCTCTAGTGCAAAGAGCAGGTTAGGCATGGCAGACGGTCATTGCTGTGGTGCAAGAGCCAGTCAGCCTTTGTCAAGTGTTGTTGCTGTAGCTTAGCATTGGTGGTCATTGGCAGCTGTTGATGCTGTAGCGTGAAGTGCAGGTTTAGCATTGCTGGTCACCCCAGATAGTCACTGTCAGCATGAACCGCTGATTATGATGGAGCTTTCTGTTGGAAATCTGTGTGGGTGCCAGAGTCTCAGTGCAAACAAGACATGTTTTGCGGGTAGCCAAATGCAAGTTTTTCTCCCTTTCCTGCAGGAGAAGCTTTCACTGATGCAAGCAAGGGTCCAGGACCTGGGTGGGGAACCTGTGGGGAATCACGACTCACTCCAGAGGAGCCAGTAGGAGGACAGAGGCAGGTCCAATTGAGGTCCCGGCAAGTTCAGTTGCAGCAGGTCAGCTGGGCAATTGTGGGAGGCTTCTGAAGCTTGTTGTGTTCCTGTAGCTCATACAGCAGGTCAGTAAATTCAACCTTGGAGTCACTCTGAATAGCCTGGGATGAAGGCCAGCAGGTCCAATCTTCCTTCTCAGACAACAAGGCAGTCCTTCAAGCAGCACAGCAGTCATCCGCAGCAGGGAAGCCCTTTTTCTGTAAGTTGCACAGGTACAGGAGAGTTCTGATGAGCCATTCTGGAAGTCAAATGGTCACACCTGGTGCCAACCTTTGTGTGGTGGGACTCTCTGTCCTACCCCCACATATGGTTCTGGAAAGTATTCCCTGTGAAGGCTCCAAACTGCCTGGGGGTGACAAAAGGCAGGGCTGGCCTGGTGTTAGGTTCCCTTCCCAGGCATCCTGCCAGGATGGCTCACCCTGTCCACATCTAAGCCCCCTTTGTGTTACTGTCTGGAAAAAATAAACAAACCCCTACAGCGCAGCCATTCACAGTCATGAGACCCAGGAAACTGGCTAAGGGAGAAATGGTTGAGACAATCATTCTGCCAACTTTCTAAAAGTGCAATTTTTAGAATTGCATCTTAAAATCTAAATTCATAATTAAAAAGGATTTTAAATTACATTGTATTTTAGTGTAAACAGTATATGTCTATTTTTTCCCAATCTAAAGTTAGCACTTATAAATGCGATACAATGAGGTGACCCAGTGTTAGTCAAAGGAAGCGATAGGCCTTACAACAGTGAAAAATGACTTTAGGAGTAAAACTTAACCCCACATCTCATGCTTTTTAAATGCTATGCACCGTACCCTCTGGATGGCTAGAGACTACCTTAGGTTGACTCGCCAACTCTTTTTACTCTTTATGGTCCTGATGAAGTGCCAGGGATCAGTTTGACCAATTTTAGGTGCAAAACTGGTCGGCATTTTCCTTCTTCAGTTACAAGGGGCCACTACTTCCCCACAAGTAACACTAACCTACGGGTTTTTTACTCTGACAGGGAAATCAGCATATTAAAACGTTTGGGATATCCTCTAGCCAGTTTTAATATTTAGTCTCACACCGACTTCTCACAACCCCACTTAGGACACACTCTCACACTCTTAAAATGGCGAAATTAAAACATCTCCGCTAGTTTGACCCTTCGGGGGACCCGTAGGGCATTGCAGCACCAGCCCAACAAGGAGCACTGACCATTGATGAAGCATGACATCCCTAGGATGTGTGAGGGCAACAAGAGACAATCTTGTTGACTGTTTTTTCTTGATTGGCGCAGTACCTAGACACCCACTTCTCTCTACTCTCTTTTTCTCAGACATGATCTGTGTCGCTTTAGGAACAGTAATCCCCCTGTTGGATTGGAAAGGATCATCCAAGCTCTACAAGCTCTATACATATCCCCAATGGCCAAAATCCGTATCTCAGCTAATGAATCACATTCTTTCTCCATCAGTAGGGGTACCAGGCAAGGTTGCCCCTGCTCTCCACTCCTTTTTGCTTTATTTATTGACCCATTTCTATCCCTGATAGAAAATTCCCATCTTATTACCCCTGTTATAGTGCATGGAATTAAATATAAGTCACTGGCATATGCTGATGATATTGTAGTGTTAACTGACAATGTCTCTCAATCCTTTCCCGCACTCGAGATTCTGGCAGCTCAATTTGGTACAATCTCGGGGTACAAATTAAACATCGCAAAAACTCAAATTGTACAATCCATGGCTATGCCTATTTCACAAGCCCCTATCACCACCGTTGCAACTTACCTTGGGGTCCAAATAGCGCCTGATGTAGATCAGATCCTAGACCTGAATTACTCTTCTGCAATTGACTCACTTCATAATAAATTGGAACGTCTTGATCATCTACACCTCTCGCTCTTTGGTCGATCTAATACCCTTAAAATGATTGTTCTCCCTAAATTCTTATATTTTTTTAAATCTATCCCATTGTTAATACCACTACCAACCTTGAAAAAAGCGGAAAGAATGTGCCAACGATTTTTATGGTCATACCGTAAACCAAGACGGGCCGCTAAATGGACGTGTCTCCCACAGGAGCGCGGGGGCTGGACAGTCCCAAACCTAACATTCTATTACTGGGCAGCCATGATTCAACATTTTGCTGTCCCTCTTTTAGGGGATGCTGTTGAGCTACCAGCTCATCTTTCTCCCTCGATATATTCAATATCTTTTGGAGACTCTATAAAAGGGATACTCACACGTATACTCGAACCAAGTTACTTTAAAAAAATGAAATTCAAGGTACTATGGACCTTATTCTCAATATGGCAAAAAGTCCGACGTCACTTTAATATCTCTAAAATAATGTATTACACCCCTTTAACAGCCTCGAGAGTACTTCCATCGATATTTCAAGAGGGGGTAGCAAATATCTGGACAACTCTTGGTGTAAGGGAGATAGGTGATTTATCCGATTCAGGCCAAATAGCCTCTTTTTCGTTCTTAAAGGAGAAATTTCATCTCCATGTTAATCATTTTTTTAAATATCTTCAAATGAGAAGTTTTCTAGATAACAAGCTTCCTCAACACCCAACAATGTTTCAAAAACCTGTTATAGTAGAATCCATCAGAAGGAAATTGAAAATCGGCAATTTATATCAAAACTTTCTATCCCAACTTCCTGATGACCTTAATCATCAGAATGACAAATGGGCAACAACATTTGGAGTTTCCATTGTCAATTTAAAATATCCACTTGTATTAGCCAGATCGGTCCTGGTATCAGGCACCCTCCGAGCCCAAAGTTATATGTCTATGTTCAATCTTTATTATACACCGCTAAAACTTGTTAAATGGGGGGTGGTCTCTGGGAGTAAAGGCTCATTCTGTGCCAGATGTAAATTTCCTTCTGCAGATTCCGTTCACATGTTTTTCAGTTGTCCAGAGTTAGCTATTTTTTTCAATCAAATTGAATCTTTTCTCACGCAGATTACTCAAACTTCTGTTAAAATAACCGCTGAAATGGTAATCACCGGTTATGAATATTCTACGGCTCTGGAAAAAACAAGACATTTGCAAGCTTTTCTCTTTATTTCTATGGCAATGATCAGACTGTGTGTCACTTCACTTTGGATCAATCCTGAACCTCCTACTTTCTGTCATTGGAAAGCCAGGATGCTGGCTTGGTATAAACTTGAGACTTCAGTGCAGCCTTTTAGAGGAAAAAGAAGACGCCTAATTGCCTCTAAGAACTGGGCACCTTTTGAAAAATGGGTTACAAATTAATTAATTAATTTTATTGATATGTCTTTATGTTGCTTATATAACATCTTTGCTATATGTTCATGTATGATTTATGTTTCGCTGTTCTACCTCTTCCCACCACCCCGGGATGAAAAGGGGGAAAAAAATAATAAATTAAAAAAAAAAAAAAAAAAAAGGAAAGGATTATCTCGCCAGATCAATGGCAGTTTAAAAGTACCCACACATGCTGTGATATGTTTTACACTGCCACTTTAGTGGATGGCATAATGAGTGCTGAAGGACGACTAATGGCATTTAATGTACATGTCCTGGTTACATTTTAGCACCTTTTACTAGTATCTTGAAAGAAAACTAAACGTGCCAATTAAGTGCAGGCCAATTAATCATGTTTTTGAGGGAGAGCATGAGCACCTTAGCATTAGTTAGCAGTGGAAAAGTGCACAGCATCCTAAAACCAACAAAATGAATTTCGCAAACAGGAGTGAAGGCGAAATGTTTTGGGGAATTCCACACCAAGGATATCAGGTCTAATAGATGGGTGTATATATAAGTGCACATGTAGGAATTCATAAACATCACATATACCTACAGTCCAAATTATGAAAAACTGAACTATCCTCAATAAGAGATATCTGATGTGAACAGGGCACACATGAAGGTAACAGCTATTCTGATGGCAGTTTACAACAACTATGCTCAATCGCATACACAAATACACAAGTAGTGGTGGGTGCTTTTTATCTGCTCTTGCACTGCCTTATGAAAGAGGACATAAATCCTTATCATTCACCCATATAAGCTACATCACCTGTTTTATCCCTTAGACTACTTAGAGGCAAGCGCAAACGAATCCCCTGTTAAGGTTCCCTTTTCCCATTTTCCATGTCATACATATGTATGTATGTATGTATGGATGGATGAATGTGTCCATGTTGTATTTGTACTGTGCAAACCTAGCAAAATGGAAGCAAGTGGTACAAAAGAGAGGTATCCAGTTATTACATTGTGATTAGTGTTTCCAGTTCGCACCAATTTTAACCAATAAAACAACACTGGGGGATATTTACTTCAGAATAAACCAAAAGCACCGGATTCTTACTCTTTTGTACTACTTTGGCTCCCTCTGGAGTTGTACAGTGTATATGTGCCAACCCTAACTATAAGCAATTTTCTGTTTTGGATGCTCTTGGTGTGACCCTCCGAGACCATGATAAGGCAACAAATATGTTCTTGTGACCACCCACAGGGTCTCAAGACCCCCAGAAATTACTTCCACTCTTATTCTGGGAGCATGGCTCACCTCACACAGCTTGATCTCACACACTACAGCCTGTTGATGTGCTGTGGTCAGCAGGTGCACAGGGGAACTCTGGGCAGTGTTTCAGTCCAGGGCAAGTGGCATCTCCCTGATGTTTTCTTCATTCATTGAGAGTGTGAGAGAGATTTGCTTTCTGAGAATTTATGTATCAGGATTGAGGCAAAAAACATCCCTGTGCATATAGATGCCCCCAGCAGATTTTCCTCTCATTAAAACACTGCTCTAAACACTGGTATTCTTAGTTTACGTGGTGATGTCTAAAAAGCCTAACTTATAGAAGTCGTATCCTGTAAGACAAAGTATCAGGAGCCATATCATGAATGTCTTTGGTGCCCAAGCGAAAGCTCACAGGAGTCTATGCACTGGTTTTGGTGAGACTGTTCTGTCTATAACACCTACATTAACTCAGAAATTATATATGTTAGCGTATGAATCGTAAATCAAATCATGCATGACTGTGTGTTTAGTACAAAATGCTGCACTCAGTGCAATTACAGCTAAACTGGTGCGTAGACCCATTCTGATCCTGCTCACAGACGTTAAATGTGTTCCTTAGACAGTCCCAGAAAGACATTGTCCGAGATTCATTCCTACTGACTCCATGTCAGAATGAAACTTGGAACATGTGATGGCAAAAAAGGTTTGACACTTTGCAATGGCACACGTATAAACCACTCTGACTGCATTTAATGGAAACATATTGAGCTGTGATCATTCTTAAACCCAAGATGGAAAATGCGCTTGTACAGTGCACACTGACCAGAACACAAAGATAAAGTGTCAAGTGCATTTGACTCTTTTTCTGCAGGAAGACAGTCCCTGTACTGCTTTCAAAATAAACACAGGCCCACCCACATATGGTAACAACATGTGTGCTAGCTTTCAAATACACACAACATCCCACAGACACAGTCAAACAACATAAAGTAAACTCCATGCAGAAGCAAATGACCCAAGGCATCTTGCAAGTCATGAAGATTCTTTACTACCTTAGCTGCTTCTTTTTGCAGCAGCAAAGTGTGCTATCACCAAAGACTCTATAGTTGACAGTGGGAAAAAACCATTACAACACAGTCATTACAACACACCACCTTTACAATGCAACTGTTACAACGCAACTGCCTTTACATCACATGCCATTACACCGCATGCCATTACACCGCATGCCATTACAACGCATGTCACTACAACGCATGCCATTACAATGCATACCATTAAAACGCATGCCATTACAATGCATTATAACGTAATTAATGGGGAGTATTTGGTTTTAGGGTGGGTATGGGTTTTGGGGTACACTATCCAACACTTACCCTACTGTTGCACTCACTGGAGTGGGAAGAGTAATTTTTTACCCCTGCACTATCCAACACTTACCCTACTATTGCACTCACTGGAGTGGGAATAGTTATATTTACCCCTACACAATCCAACACTTACCCCACTGTTGCCCCAAAAGTATTATTCCCTGTAATGGTATGCGTTGTAATGGTATGCGTTATAATGGAATGCGTTGTAATGGTAGTTTCTAAAAATGGATTGTAATGGCATGCATTTCAAAATCATGCTTTGTAATGGTAGTTGCGTTGTAAAAACCACTTTGTAAAGACATGTGTTGTAATTGTTTGCATTGTAACACCATATATTCATTGACTGTATAGAATTTAACTCCTTGATTTGCTTCACCCTTATGACTATGTAGATTAAGAATAGGGTCAGAGAAGACCGTATTAATACATTTATTAGGCACGTTTTTTCTTGGGGTTTCACAGCAAACAGGACAGTGTGATAGTGATAGTGACTAGCAGCAACCTAGCACACCACATTATATATCTTAAGTCATAAATAGAAAGAAAGGAGCAAAATGTTGTGGTGAATGATCACCTGTGGCATCTTCTATTAGCTACAGCCAATTCTTATTGATGTGCACACTCTACCTTAATGCACAATCTTGACATGGGGTGGGACTGTACTGCTAGAAAGAGGGGTGTGATTCTGGAAAATTAGACAGAGGCAAGAGAAAAAACTGAGAAGATACTTGAAAGAAAAATCAAGGAAAGATTTCAAAGAATGAAGCTAGTGGGTGGAAAGAAGGAAGGAATAATTTGAAAAAGGAAGGAAACGAAAGCGCATTTCCTTACAAACGCCAATAAAAACTCTATCTCCATGAATTCATAGGAGCAAAAAAGTGTAAACACTGATAACCACTGATTTTTACAGTTTTTGAAAACACAAAAAAAACAGAATTCTGTGTCCTGTAGCATGCCAGTATAGAGTCTTGGAGGATATTGGAACATGGTGTCACCGCCATCAAGGTGTGAGAGTTTGACAGCTTGTACAGAAATTTGGAAGTCACTTTCTTGCAGAAATAGTTTTACTTTACTTTCTTTAGAAGTGATAGTTGATCCCAGGTCAACTTTGTTTTTGGTAAAGTGTACGTTGGTGTCCAAGGTAAACCCATGTAACTTGTCATTCAGTGAAAGTGAGGGTTCGAAGATGTTAACCTTTATGTTGTTGAGACAAGTCTGTGCTGTTTCTTCCTTGTTGGTATTGGCAAACAACAGGAATGTTAATTTACTTGGGTTGAGCTTCAGGTAGGCTCCGGAAATTCAGGTCTGGATCAGGTTCACCGTCCGCCAATGCGTTACAGATGCTGGGATGATTTAGTAAGACATCTTTAAGCTACAAATGGGATAGTATCATCAGAGGAGATTGTTTGGTATAAAATACCACTACACCAATGAGGACTAAGCCCCTGTTGAAAGGCGCAGCCCGACATGCATTTGGCATATACGAGTTATAAAAAAGAAAAAGAAAAAAATGGATATTCAAAGGTTAAATGAAACAGATAATTGAAATGAAATAAAAGAAACCAATTTATTTTGGAACTACGTTGGATTACTTTTTGAAGTATTCAAACAGTTCAAGTACGAATTGGGGATGCTCACTATGTGTTGGAGATATCCATTCTTTTGGTTAATTATACCTCATACTCAGAAGGATTAACCTATCTGCAACTATGAAGTGAAATTATTGTGACCATTATATTGACATGTGAGTACGTAAGCCTGACCATTGTTTGAACTTATTTTGGGTCACGTTATTCCCCATTACAATGCTGGTGAACTTTGTTTTTAGATAGACACCAAGGTATCTGTCAGATGCAGGGATCCAACTGAATTGTGAGTTTCCATTAAAAGCATTAGTTGCAGTATCATTGTGGGAGCTTCAAATGTGGCCCAACTGATTTTAAAGCCTGAGAATGTGGTGAAGGAATTAATCCCTGATATCAAAGCTAATATCCAATTGGGTGGATGTATGACGGTACGACGCGGGCTATTACCACGCGTACCGTTACAACGGGTGTTTTTCAACGCAAGTCGTTACCACGACTTGTACTGTAGGGTGCAGATTTAGGAATAGTTTAATTTACTATTCCAACACCAGTCCCCGTGGATAGTAGGGAAGGTGTTGGATTAGTAAATTAACTATTCCTTGTCCTTGAGTGCCCTCCAGCGCAAGTCGTGGTTACGACTTGCGCTGTAAGAGACGCGTAGTAATGGAAGCGCGGGGTAACATCCGCGTTTTAAAGGATGTTCCCCAATTGGGTGGATTTGAGAGGGATTTGTGTTCCCCTAGAGTTATGTGTACACCTCGGACATTCCGATCACCATGATTGGCAATGGCAAAGGGTTTGCTCGTGATCAGAGAAAGTTGGGGTGGAAGTGGACAGCCTTGTCTCGTGCCTTGCTTAAATTTGAGATAGGGAGAAGATAATCCCCCACAATTTACTGAGGCCATGGGTTTAGTATACAGTCTTCATTTCTTATCAATTTAAGATTTGCCTTATCCCATCGTGTTCATTATTTGGAAAAACCATGCCCCTTCCAAATGAACAAACACCTTCCTGGCATCTAGTGATATCAGGATCTTTTCATTTCTATCATCTTTAGTTTGCCATGGAAAATACGAGAGAGTTCATAGTTGATTTGCTAAGGATAGCCCTTGTACAACTCCTACATGAGAGGGTTGAATTAGGGAGGGGATGAAAGCTTTAGGCCTGTTGGCCAAGCCATCTACCAGTAATTTGACATCAGAGATGATGAGTGATATGGGTCTATAGTTCAGATTTGAGCATCAGTGAGATTTGGACTTTATTTTTTCCAATGCCGGTATTTTCAAGGGTTTAGTTATTTCATAAAACTCAATTGATATACTTACTTCCCTTGGTGCCTTGTGTGTGGCGTTCATATTTATTGTTCATGCAATTTAGTCAATTGTGAGTGAGCTCCCTAGTGCAACTGAAAGGTTGTCTAGTAATCTCTGTATGTTTATCTTTCTGATGATTGAATGCTCCGCAGGTAGTGTGTCTGGTACTTCTCAAGTGCATAGTTTTTCAATGCAGTGAACTCCTTTAGAATGTCATATGAATCTTTTAGTAGTAAGTCCTGTTTATTTCTAACAGTGGGAATTCCTGTGTGGAATTCAGCTTTTTGAACTGGGTTTCCAGCATTCTACAAACTCTCTCTCCTTGCTCATAGTTATGTTGCTTCAGTCAAAGATTGACTCAGCTTGAAATGCATATATTGGGTTCTAAAAGAAAAATGCAAAACAAGAAAAATCCCAAACCAATTAGGAAAAATAGTAATTTTTAATAAATATTTGACACTAAAAGACGAAAATCCAATCAGTAGTACTGGTTTAAAGTGAAAGCTAGCACCTAAAAGATCAAATCGCCAACTGCGGATATCTAGTCACATGAACCTGGGGAAAAGTCAAAAGCTATGGCTAACACCGATGGAGCACTATTTGGATACTTAGGGGGTCATTATGATTGCGGTTTTTCCGCATCCTCGGGCCGGCGGAAGCCACCGACGGCCCAGAGGATGCGGAAAAACCGCAGCGGACTGACCAAAGACCCACCGCCACATTAGGATGGCTGGTGGGTCCTGGTTTCCGTCCGCAGCTTTCCCGCCGTGGTCGGCTTACAACCGCGGCGGAAAAGCTCTAATATGGTGACGGTGTCTTCCAGACACCGTCCACCATATTAGGATGGCCTGTAAATTATGCTTTTCCGTGGCGGATTTTCCGCCGTGGAAAAGCATATGGAACTTCACTGCGGGGGCCCGTTGCGGGCCCCCTAGGTGAAGGGGGTGTGGGGGGTGCACATGGGGAGTACCTATGGTACCCCCTGCATTTGCATGCAGAAAGCGGCAGGCACCGCGGGGTGCCTGCCTCTTACTGCATGCAAATGCAATGCGTGCATTTTTAACATTGCCGCGGGTGCAGCTTGAAGCCGCACCCGCCGCAATGTTAAAAATAGAGGATGTGACCGCCAGGGTGGCGGTCACATCCTAATTGCACAGGAGGGAACTCTGCATGCCATGCGGAGGTTCCCTCCTGCTCTGGGGTCGCGGACGGACGCAAGTCCGTCCGCGATCCTAATGAGGCCCATAATGTGGATTAGGCCTGGTCTCTGCTTACATTCAGACTTAGAAGAAATTTCAAGGAAAAATGTCTGAGAAGGTAAAGTTCAGTGGGACACAGCAGCTGGTTGTTCTGAGGGAGCCAGGGGATGAAGATTTATTTGTTCAGACTCCAATCTCCAGCCGTACAAATCTGCAGGCTGTGGCAGATCAGGCCTCCACGAGGCCAGATACCCCTTCTGCAGGAGCTGCTGGACAGGATTTGCTGCTGTGGAGAAGAATGTAGCTAGAGAGGGAGCAAAGTTGGTCCACCTGCCAAAGTACATTGGGAGAAATTGCAAGCAGATAGGTCCCAGTCTCCTCTCGGTTCTAGACAAAACATTTCCAGATTTTTGAATTGGGCTATCTGGACCCCTTTAGAACCACTGCCAAGGGCTAGGACTCACTCAGACAGGGTCCAGGTGTGGGCTCTAGATGGTTGGATCCTTTGTGTCCCTACCGCTCTGATCATAAGGCCAACCAACCAGCCTTTGGAATCACTTCTGGAAGCCCTGGTTGAAGAAGAAAAATCAGGGCTCAAGATTCAGAACTGACCTCTGGGACTAAGAGTAGGCTTCAGGCTGCAAATCAGTACTTCTTGTTGCAGCAAAGCAGTCCTTCTGAAGAAGACAGTGAGGCACAGCAGA
This sequence comes from Lissotriton vulgaris, assembly GCF_964263255.1. NCBI lineage: Eukaryota > Metazoa > Chordata > Amphibia > Caudata > Salamandridae > Lissotriton > Lissotriton vulgaris. Next base: position 398,507,901 of record NC_141700.1, read on the forward strand.
AGGGAGTCCTCTGTAGGTCCAGGAGTGAACCGAGGAGTGGGTCTGAGGGTCCTCTTTTCATCCCTGGTGCCTTCTTTGAAGTGGGAGAAACTTCTGTAGGTTTTCCCCCAACAGAAGCGTCTGAAATTCCCTGCCCTGGCCCAAGTCTGGCTACAGGCACAAAAGGCTAATGTCATCTTCTTTGTGTGTGAGCCAGGCCCATCCTATTGATGTGCACAGCCACACCTCATCCTGTCAGTGCTGGCCAATTTAAACCACATAGCCCCTCTATTGCTTGGCTCTCTGGGATGAATATACAAAGGCCACTCACACCTAGTCATGTAACCCAGGAGGAGGCTGCAGACACCAAATGAATAGGACAAGATAATGCCAACTTTCTAAAAGTGGCATTGCAATTCCTAAGATACCAAAAATGCCTTTCCTACTTGTTCCCAATCAAAAGTTAGCACTTATTAAATGTAATTAGGTAGTCCAATGTTATCTTATGTACCTTGCAGTAGTGAATAATAAATTAGTGAGCTTTTCCATATTATGAAAATTTAAACGTGCATGTCCAACTTTCCAATAACAATGCACCCCAAACTATAAATTGCCTAGGGTCTACCAGAGCGATGACTCATAATAATCAATAAAAAGGGACTTTTCGATGTGGTAAAGGGATTATTTTTCCAAGTCGAATTGGCAGTTGAAAACTGTTGGCAAGCTGCCATGGCAGGCCTAAGACATGTTTTAAAGGGCTACTTAAGTGGGTGGCACAATAAATGTTACAGTGCTATTAGTAGCATTTAATGTACCAGCACATCAGATGTGAGACATTGGGTTACTGGTTGAGAGGGGTGAAATCCAACTCAAGAAGCAACCGCAATCCTTATCAGGTGGGAAGTCACAAGCAAACCCCAAATTTACCTGTGCTCATTCCTTAGGTAGCTTGGCACAGAGCGGTCATTCTTAACTGAGCGGTAATGTGAAAAGTATTAGTGCAATACTTCAAATAGTAATAATGTGAAAATGCAACATAAGAAGAATCCCATGCCATATTAAAAATAGAGTACATTTCTTTAGAAAAAAATCAAGACGAAGAAAAAACAAAAATCCAATCAGTAGAATCAGAGATATGCAAGTTTAAAGTTTTCAGTGAAACCAAAACCAAAAAGCACAAAGCGCCAACTGTCGTTATGTCGCAGCGGTGGACCAGGACAAAGTCACAAATTCAGGCTGACCATAAAGCAACCCATGCCAGATAGAAGATCTGCTTGAGCCCACTAAACACCGTGCCTTAATCCTGGTTGTGAAGAGATGCGGCATCTCATGCCAAGGATGTGCCATGCAACAGAGTCAATGCGATGTCTGGGTGAGGAGATGCGTGACTCTGCAGCGGGTCCGGGGAGCTGGGAAGTGCGAGGTAGTGTCCGTGCGTGAAGATGTGTTGCATAGCAATGGTTCAGCTGAGCTGATTTGGGCAAGGCGATGTCCTTATGTGGAGATGTGACGGCTCCAATGGGCTGAAATATGGGATGCAAAGTGCTTGCATCAGGGAAGTCAACACAGCTGGTGATACATTGGTTCTGAGGGCAATACATCAAACAGCAAATGTGATGCACCAGTTCTACGGGTGATGTGCCATGGAGGAGATGCGTATGTTCTGCTGGATACACAGGTAGGGTGGCAAAGCACCTTACAGGCCCACTTCCAAGGGTCCAGGACTTGGGTGGCACCACTTGGTAGGGTAGGACTCACAGATGGCAGAGATCGGTGCTGGGATCAAGGTTGTTTGAAGTCTCTTCTTTCCCTGATGCTTCTGATCATGAGGCCAACTAACTAGCCCTTTAGTCCTGGCAGAGTTCACAGGTCCAGAAGTGTCCCGAGGAGTGGGATCTAAAAGTCAAATATTTATAGCTGGTGCCCACTTTGAAGTGGAGGAAGCTTCTAGTGGTTTCCACCCACCTGAAGTGTCAGGCATCTCGTTTGTCCCTGTCCCGACCCAGCATGACTGGGGTCCCAAAAGACTTGTGATAAACCCTTTGTGAGAGTGCTCACTCAGAGCCTTTGTGATGTGAATGTGTAGGATGTGACAGCTCCTTCCCCCTTGTTAACTCAGAGTGGCCCGTTCTGCCAACACCTGGCTTCTCTTTGTCTCACTGTCTGGGAGCAATACACCAGGACCACCTGCCAGCTACACCCAGTCATAGAAATCAGCATTAGGCTGTAGGCACCAAATGATTAGGCCAAGAAAACACCAAGTTTCTAAAAGTAACTAACAACACCAAAAGTGCCGATACTGATATCAATTAATGCGTTCATTCTTACGCCAGGATCACACATTTCAATTGTCATGATCTCATCATTATTTATTCATTCTGACTTTTTTGATGTCTATTATTCAACGATATGAAGTAGATATTTTGTCAAAATATACATACACATTTTTCATTCACTTTTTGTCAATACACAGCCACAACACAATTTATACATAAATTGGACAAACCACATATGCAATGCAGTGACTAGCCAAAATATCAAAATAAAAATATTGATATACAATAATATTGATGTTTTAATTTCGATGGTACAACATATTGATGTCAATAACTTCGATGAACAGAATATCGACCTTAAGGTAAGTAATATCAATGTTTTTAATAACGAAGTTGGTAATATCGATATCAAATATATTGATGTTACTAATATCGATATTTGTATTCTTTTCATGTATTTTGTTCATAATTTCATATGTATATTTTAATTTTGTTGTTTTAGTAACGTAGCGGGTTGTGGGTTTATGGGGGAATAGGGTGGGAAGTCAGTTAAATATAGGAATTTAATTATTCCTTTTTATTAATTATAAATGCATTTAATCAATGTTATTGTTTAAGTTCTGGCGCAGGTTGTGGGTTTATAGGGGAATAGGGTGGGAAGTAATTAAATGTAATAAATTAACAATTTATTTTTATTAATTGGTGTTGATAATTATATGATTGTTAATTATTTATTAATTGGAAATTATTTTATATAAATTGGAATACATTTTTTATAATTGGTGATACATTTTCAATGATTGGCAATTAATTTTTAATGATTGGTATTTCATTTTTATTAATTGGCAATTAATTGTAATAATACTTTTTTCGGGTATACAACATTATTTAATTGTTAATATTTGTTAATTGGTAATTATTTTTCAGAATTAATAAGTTCTTGTTATCATGTTTTTAATATTTTTTTTATTTGTTAATTAATATACATTAATTTCTATTTATTTGCATTTATTAATAATTTATTGTTAATTAATTATTTCTTGGTAATTATGTTTTTAATTATTTATTGGTATTTTTAAATAGTTTATAGTTATTTAATAATGAATTCATAAATATTTTTAAATATTTTAATTATTTTTAAGTATGTTGTTTTTAACTTCTACACTATCCAACACTTTCCCTACTGTTGCTCTCTCTGGAGTTTGAATAGTAATTTTTACCCCTACGCTATCCAACACTTTCCCTACTGTTGCACTCGCTGGAGTAGGAATAGTAATTTTTACCCCTAAGCTATCCAACACTTTCCCTACTGTTGCACTCTCTGGAGTTGGAATAGTTATTTTTACCCCTACGCTATCCAACATTCTCTTACTTTTTTTAATTTGTTTTACATTTTTATTTATTTTTTATTTCTATTATCATTTTATGTGTATAGATGTATTTGTAATGTATAATATTTTTAATTATGTATAAGTTATGAAAATAATTAATACGTTAATATTAGGTATATATTATGTATTATATGTGTATGTTTAATTAATGTATTAAATTATGTATATTATTAATTTTAAATATTATACATTTTTTTCACTATGTTTATGACATTTATAAGTATTATTTAATTTATTTTACATATTTTTTTAATAAAAAAGAACAATATTTTTTAACTACGAGATTTTTGACAGTTGATATTTTTTGTATCGACATTTTGTCAGACATTCATGCACTATTACTAACAAATAACAATAAATATTCAACCACATTATCAAGCTCTGGTTCTGTTGCAGTATGACCTTCTTTCAAAAAACTTTCCCTTGTGACTAGCAATGTAATCTAATGATATAATGAGCTCCTTGACAACAGTAGTAAATCAAAATAATTAATTCAGAGCACAGTGGTGCTACATTTGTACACTTGTGTGGTGATAAAAAAAACAGTCAACGCATTTCAAACCTATATAAATATCTTATCGAGTTCTTCTCAGGATTCAGAACACACATGAGCTGTAAAACAATAAAATATAATCAAAATTACCATGCTCATTGACCTCCACTCAACTCTTGTTTGTCACAAAACGTCCACACCCAAATATCTCAATTCCTCTAAACCTGTTAGTCTGTATCCGAATACATGAAACAACAGACAGTTTAAATTCCTGGAAAGAAGGTTCCCTTTCAGAAGTGAGTTCTCTTGAGGTCTATTTTTATTATATTGGGAAATCCTGGAGTGGATGTAAAACCAATTACTGTTCCTTCTGTTGTGATTTCAGATGGAGGTGGAGTAAAAAATCAGATTTAGATCCAGACTTTACGGTTTAGAGGAATTGAGGTATTTGGGTGAGGAAGTATTGTGCATCTCTGCCTCGGTAGATGTGGATAAGGCGGGGAATATAGGTCAGAGTGGAGACACTGACTTTGCACTAAATTCTGTGTCTAGAACCCCTACTAGTGTTATTGTATTGTGAGTAAAAATGTACTTTCCCTGCTTTGCATTCACTTTTAGGAAATGAACAATAAAACATGTAAAGTCAGCACCATGCATGATACCTAGGAACATTTTAATCTTCTGCAAGTGCTAAGTATCTATTAGTCTATTTGACATCCCTAAATACAATCCGACTCTCTGTTCAAACTCTGTAGAGTCTGCTTACATGCAAAACAGCCCAAATTAATGGGTAAAGGATCTAGCAAATGGGTAGGATTGGCTATCCGAATCAAACTTGATAGGACAAGCCTACAGGAACGAAAGTGTCTTTCTTGAGTCCCCTCACTCACCAGGGTTTCCCCACGGTGACATGCTTCATCATTGGGGCCACCTCAACCCTCTACTGGCTGAGGCATGCTGTGGCTTGCGAAATTGCGTAGGAGCACTTAATGGAAGACTATGTGTAGTGCACAAGTATAGTGGAGTGGGTTAAGTGAATATAAATACCTTCCTAATGGGTGAGAATGATTTATTGTTGCTCCTAGATTGGTATATCTAAAATACGGGGTAATACCAGGGATCCTAACTATAATGGGCTAGTGATTCTGGATATGTGTCAACATCATTTTGAGTGTTATATGTGTATTGAATGTTATTTAGTCACGATATGTGTGCATTCCTTTTATGACAATAATACAATTTTTTAGAGCAACACTTACTTTCAGCATGCCATTTTCCAACACAGATTTATACCTCACGCAAAGCTGAATGTTTGCATGCATTTTTAGGAGCTTTTACGTACAATGATGAAAGATGCCTACATCAAATGAATGCATACCTAACGACTCTATCAGAGAGGGGTGGCCTTTTAACTTCTTTATCTTCTTTATCCACTACAGATACCAACTGGCAAGCTTTGATCCTATGTATGTAATTAACGGATGCTTTATTAGTTACAGTGTTCATCCCTTTTATTTTTTATGCTTATAGCACCACATTAGGGTTCATTTAGTAGTGGCAAACACAGGGCTGGTCTCTCTGTGGTCCTGAGGAAGAGCTTGGGAGACGCTCAAAACTTGTTGACACATATACAGAATCACTAGCCCATTAATATTAGGATCCCTAGCATTACCCTGTTTTTAGATGTACCAATCTAGGAGCAAAAATAAATTAATCTCACACACTAGGAAGGTATTTTTATTCATGTAATCCACTCCACTACACTTCTGCACTACACATAGTCTTCCATTAAGTGCTCCTATGTAATTTCGCAAGTCGTAGCACGCCTCAGTCCGTAGAGGGCTGAGATGGCCCCAGTGATGAAGCATGTCATTGTGGGGAAACCCTGGTGATTTAGGGGACTCAAGAAAGAAATGTTCTTTCCTGTAGGCTTTTCCTATCAAGTTTGATTAGGATAGCCAATCCTACCCATTTGCTAGATCCTTTACCCATTAATTTGGGATGTTTTGCAGTTTATGAATGGAGGGCGGATCTAGCTTCTAAAACCCTCTTTCCTCCCCCCTGGTATTTACCATGTTCTCCATAGTAGAGGTTTTAGATGTTATCAGTAGTGTGGCTTTGGTACTGCAACATATGGAATGTGCCACCTTAATAGCCAAAATTATATTTTGCCCAGGCTGGCAGTTTCTCCATGTTGTTGCCCAGCTCCTCACATCCTGTCAACTCCCATTCAACTCTTGGCATCCCCCTGCAACTTTACCTCATATAGATGCTTGAATGTAGCTCTAAACAAAACAAATGTAATTTTTCCAAACAATTACCTGAAAACAAAATAATGACCGGAATACAAAAAGATTTTCATTTAAACAAAACAATGCCTAAAAGCCTCCTAACATAACACAAGCACTGAAATAAATTAAGTCTTATAAAAGAACACAGAAACATGTGTCCAAAATGAACTTTGGAAAAACAAATAGAGCCTTATAAAATAAAAATCATCGACATTATACAGTGTAATAAATTGCCTTCAAATGAAACAAAATTTTATCTCGAAGACAAAAAAGAGAATTTTACTATAAGGGATCTATATCTTGCAAGGACATCATCATTTTTACAAACAGCATCCTAACACATGACTAATCACTGGTTCTGTAGAGAGAAGAATAACCTGTTAGTGTTGTACATTTCATAGAGACCAGAGATATAAAGAAAGAGTTGTGGTCCACATTGCCCATATCCACAAGTAGGTAGGTACATGTATTGTTTCAAGTTATTAAAATCCGTCACAATATGACAAGCAAGGTAGAATGGTGCACCATTGTAAAAATGACAGATAAAAAGCCTAACAAACGATTTCCATAAAGTGCAATAAGGAAGTAGAATAATAACGCATTGTATGAAAACTAGTAAAATGTCAAGAGGTTGGGTACAATAATGCAACATTATAAAAACAAGAAGTAAAAACTCAAACAAGTGACTCGAAAAAAGACCAGATCCTCCAAAGTGCCAGTGCCTCAATTGGGAATAAATGAAAACCAATTCTAAAAGACAAAAGGAAGATCGTGAGCTCTCCCACATTTAAACACCATTAATAGTTAAGAATTTGATGGTTCAAGGGCCAAGAGTTTTTGAGTTTCTTCATGAAATGCCACACCCCTGGCGGCTAGTTGTGGGGTCAGACCACTCAGGAAAGAAGAAACAGCAGTGTTGCATCCCTTATGCTGAGACTGTAAAACAGTGGTTTTAGCCAGAAATCTCTCAATTGTTTTTAGGCTGGGCAGACATATATCATGTGTACTAAAGTTTACTTCTGGAAGTTACATAGCCAACATTGTTGATCAATGGACGCAGTTAGTCTTCCAAATTTGTAGGCCTTTAAAGAGATGAGCCCAAATCACAGTCTCATTAAATCTCTCTTGATTGATATTTTCATGTGGGAGGCTGGATATGCAGCTCTCCCTTGATCTTGATATAGAGGGTCGCATATATTGGCATGAGCCTACAGGAACAGTTCCTAACTATCTGTGATTGGATCGTTGCCAATTTTAGAGACAATTTTGCTAATAGCTTTGCAACCAGAGTTAGGAAGTGGAATAATCAGCATCTCCAAGGCTTTCATTGTATCCATCAAATAATGTTCGCAAGGTGGAGATTCATGTAGGATGCGTCGAAGGATCCTTTCCTTTAATGACCCTGGGTCTGCCACTCTCAGTATTCCGATGAAGACGTGGCCGCTTTAGGAAGGTTAAAAAGTTGTCTGTAACATCTCATTTGGGCATTGTCAGGCCAAACAGAATCATTGTCATTAAAAATCAAGGTTCCATACACTAGAGTGGCATGAAGTTGGCATTCATTACATTACATAGGCCTGTGAAATCAGAACCATTTAATGACAAGGTTAACCTCTTAAAATTCATTATCATTGACAATGCAGGCTTTTTAAGATGTTCTAAGTGTGTAGCAGGTGAGCCACAGGAGTTAAAATAGATTATTTTAAGCTGGTTACTTGTTCAACCACTACTTCTTTTATCCTATAATTAAATTCAGCAGGCCGCTTGTTTCTCAGTCCACAGGCCACTATTTTCATTTTGCTGTAGTTGATTACAAGCTTATTTTCTAATAAAGTAACCTGCAAGGGCCACCAATAAATGCTGAAGTCTACCGCTGTATGGTTTCAAAGTAAAGTGTCATCCATATACTGTAGACAAAGTATGTGATACCCAGCCAACTTCGGTAGGACTGCATTTGCTGCCTCTAGTGCTTAATTAATGTCAGCCAGGTAGAGTCTAAACAGCAATGGTGGCAGAATACAGGCTTGTCTCACTCCTGTGGAGGTCTTCGATTTTATGGGTAGTGACTCTATCAGGTGACATTCTTACCTTTACCCATGTGTCAGTGTATAGGCTTATGATAGCGCCCGGAGACCTTCCGGTATGCCCCACGTTGACAATGTTTTCCATAGTCTCCCTCTGTCCATTTTATCAAAGGCAGTTTTAAAATTAATAGAGGTCATGTATAATGGTGGACAGTTAATGGAATTCACATTTTTGATAGGCGCAGAAAGAATCATCAAATTATCTTCAGTTCCATGTCTGCTACTGAAGCCGGTTTGGGTGATTGGAATAAAAGCCATGGCGCTGCACAATTCTTCCAGTTCAATGTTTAAAATATTTACAAAACATTTGCCATCCACCTCCAGATGGGCATTAAGCCGGAAGTTGGCCAGGTTCTTACATGGGGCCTTTTTATAGATTGGGGTCAGAATGGTGGCTCTCCAACTATCCAGGACTGTATTATTCATTAAGCAATTTTTGAAGAGCGGCTCAAGAAGGTCGGCCCAAGCTGCAGCAGCATCTTTAAAAATCCTTGTGGGGATGCAATTCGGGCCAGGGGCTCCCGCAGTTGTAAAAGAGACTAAAGTGTACTTTATTGATATAGCAGCTTTGGCTGTGTTTGGACTAGTTTTTTATATCCGGAGACAGAACTATCAGAAAATAAATATTGTGATACAGACATATTGTGATGCAGAAATATGGTTGCCAAGAATATCGACTTTTTCAGGTAAGTAATATTGTTGTTTTGAATACTGTTGTTCATATTGTTTTCAATAATATAGTTGGGAAAAATATAATTCTTTAAATGTCTTAATGTGTTTTAGTTCTTATATTTATTCTATGAGTCATTATTGTTTGCATAATAGTTAATGCATTTTTTAAATATAGTCTGGAATTTTACATGATATGTAATTGTGTTCTCACTTGCTTATAGTAATTTATAATGTCACAATTAATTGCTAGGTTTGTAGGGGTATAATGTTCATTAAATATTTAATTGATTATTTATTATGTATATTGTGTAATAACTCAATATATTAGTTATACTTCAGGTGTGACCTGTTAGGTTTGTAGGGATACATGGTTGGATGATAACAAATAATTATTTAACAATTATTTACTTTTTATTAGAATATTTATTTGATCATTAATTATGTACATTATGTAACATTGATTTATTTTAGTTTTATTTTCTTTGCATGTTGCAAGGTTTGTAGGGGTGTACGGTGGGATGTTAATTAAGTAATAATTATTTAACAAATAATTAATAATTGTTACTGAATTAGTTAATTTATGATTAATTATGTACATTTTGTTATATTTTTTTATTTTAGTTATTTTTTAAGCGTGGGCTGCTAGGTTTGTGATGGTATTACATTGTTTAATAATTATAAAAACATTTTTTATCTTTAATATATATATCATTATTGGGGGTTAATAATAATGTTCAATTTAAGAGTTGATATTTGGTCTAAAATAATAGGGTTATTCAAATACGTAATGTGTTTAAAGTGACGTACTTTCCTAACTGTTGCACAGACAAGAGTGGGAATAATAAATGTAACCTCTCCAAAGTCCAACACTTTCCCTACTTTGCCCAGACTGGAGTGGAAACTGTTAATTTAACCCCACCAAAGTCCAGAGGTTTTCCGAATGTTGCACAGACTGGATTGGGATTAGTAAATTTAACCCATCTGAAGTCCAATGCTTTTCCTACTGTTTTACAGACTAGAGTAAGTAGTTTACATTTATCCCCTCTGAAATCCAATACTTTTCCCACTCTTACACAAACTGGAGTTGGATTAGTACAATTAATTGCTTTGAAGTCCAACGCTTTCCCTACTGTGGCAAAGATTGGAATGAAATAGTAAATCTTACCACCTCTGTAGTCCAAATATATATATATATATATATATATATATATATATATATATATATATATATATATATATATATATATATATGCACAACACGAATTTCCGAAATCCAGAAAAAATCACGGACGCCTTGAGTTCTTGCAGTGAGATGTCTTTATTGACTGCACAAGCAATGCGTTTCAGCTTTCGCCTTGATCACGCTAAGGGTCAGACTATATAACACACACATTTAAACAGTGCTGGTAAACATAGGAAACAGACTGTGAATGCATGCACCCATAGTTAAAATAACGTAACATTGCCATAAGAAGTGGTGGCCATCTTATTACTATAATTGTTACAATTCCAATTCATCAGTAACATAAAATATTAAGTCCAATCCCCAAGAGATAAATTCAGCGAGAAACACAATTAATGTATCACGTAAAAAGTACTCTATTTGCAACTCCAAGTTTACAATATTGTACCCCCTATATTTATAACAGCTGATGACTCCACAATGTGAACCTGCACATACAAACTCGCTTGGCTGTAGCCCGAATAAATACAATATAAACCATATTAAAATGCAAGCGTGTATACGCACCTAACCCATATTCTTTTATAATGGATATCAAAATAATCCAGGTAAGATAACAGTAATTGTTGACTACATCTAAACAGTCAGCAAGTAGGTCTCCAATAAGCGTTAGTACAGTAGTGCTGCCAATCAACAGAAATGTGCTGATACAGCAAGTGAATTTATTGCCAAACAATCATCACGGAGCTGAATAGTTCAACACACAATCCTGCCCAAATGTGCATACAGTTCCACCAGTGATTGCAGTGGCCTCAATACATACATGTGCCCAATACCTAACAATGTGAAGAAATAACAAAGTTTAAAATACAGAATATAAAAAGTATAAATACATATATATATATATATATATATATATATATATATATAGAGAGAGAGAGAGAGAGAGAGAGAGAGAGAGAGAGAGAGAGGGAGAGAGTTAGTTAGTAAATTAGTATAATTAGTATATAACAAAACCTGAAATTTAATATACTGTTATAATGTAAAATATGTATTTTTAATAATCGTGTTACATTACAGATATGTACATATAAACATAGGCATATATATGTATATGTGTGTGTTTATAAGCACATATTTATATATATTATCACATTTCTTTACTTACATTATATTAATGTTATATATTAAAATATTTAGGTTTTACTTTTCAATATTTGGTACTTACTATTATAAATATAGGGACACAATATTTCTGTAATCAATATTTTTAACACTATAGTTTAGTATCACAATATTGTTGTTTTTGATATTGTGACAGTGATCCATATGGGCCTCCAGGTGTGGGGCACTGGTTAAAGCCAGGCAAAATAAATCAAAACGATGTGTATTAGCTGATATTCCGTTGCGCTACAGCAGTGGTGGTACCCTGGGATAAGTCAGAGGTGGGGTCAGGGAAATTGTACGAAAATGTGATTAACATACAATTGGTCTACACTTAGTCATAATAATCAAACATATTTAATTGCAATTGGCACACTTTTCCACAAATCTATAACACAACTGTATCGGTCAGATGAAGGTCCTGCTCAAAATATGACAAATTATACAAATGTAATTTTCACAAACATATGAAACGGAACAGATATGTTTGTACAAATGATTTCCCCTAAATAGAGACGAAGACTAGTGTCAGGTTGTAGCCAGCCGCGCCTGCCTGGCCTCTTAAAAACTACATTTCCCATGAGGCCATGGTGGGAGGTATTCTATGTATAGAGGGCGGGACTGAGCGGACGTTGTGCGTGATTCTGTTCGTGGTTCGTGTTCCGGACGGAAGCGGATTCCCGTTTTTCCCTGGAGTTCGTAAGACATTTGGCATCTTTCATGATTTGAGGTACTGTTGTTCCTTAGCGCTCCGTTCCCTTGTAGGCGCTCTTGATTATCAGTCGGCAGTCCCGCTGTTGTTGATGTACGGACTGTAGCACACGAGACATTTGAAAAAATGCGGTGAGTGGGGGCAGAAGGTGGAGAGGCTTCTCCATTTTTGTATGTGGCGCCCGAATTGCAAGTTACAGATAACATGACAAGAGCTGTATCATTGTTGATACAGAGAGAGTGCGGAATGCAGTGGATTTACTACGCATTACTGTTACGAAGAGAGTAGGGGTTATTTGTATGTGGAACCCCTGAGGATTATAAGTGCCAAAGAGGAAAGTGGTAGTGGCTTTAACTACTCTTTGCCGTGTTTGGAGAACTGATTTGGAAACATTTAGAGTCCTGGGAATGACTTGCCAAAGCGAAAGACTGTGGTGCTTTCAACTATGTCTTGCCGTATTTGGAACTTACAACTTTGAGTACTCATTATTGGACCCCATGTGGTCAGTGTGGTGACGGAACCGCATTGATTTGGATAACTTTGTTTTGAGATGCTGGAAAGGATGCGTTCTAATTCACTATCCTTGTATACCATATGAGAGTTGATGCAGTACTCAGTTCTTGGTTTATGCTCTGCCTTACTCTGATGACAAGCCTCTAGTCAAGGATAGTTCCCAGTTGTATTTTTGGTTTACTAAAACAGAGGGTATGTCCATAGGCAGAGGTTACACACACATGATATATGAGGCTGGTGGTATTAGCCAAGATCATTAATGTATGTCTTATGTTGTTTAGGGAAGGAAGACTCTACGAGTTCAATGAAACCCCTGCAGAAGCAGGAATCATAGAGAGCAAGATCCAGGTGAATAGCAAACTCTACTAGCGAGAATTAATGAGAGTAGGTTGCTTTTGTGAATGTAATAATCTTGTGTCCTTTCTTTTGCAGCCTCCCTTTCCCTGCTGTACCCTTCCTTCCCATTCCCTAGCCCGATCACTCGAACACCCTGTATAATTATTTATCTCAGTGTATTGGTGAGGTCCGGAGGTGGAACATACTTGCTGCATCTGGATTCTGTGGAGTGTATCCTGACAACTATAATATACAATTGTTGTTATTTTATAAACTTGCATATGGCTTCACCGGGAAATTTGTAGTGTATGCTTAGATGCACCTGCTCCCATATGAAAGGTGAGGAGTGACTTCAGTACAGTGTCACTGCTGTAAAATTGGCCGTAACTTCAGTAACTACATAGCCTCATAATTGATAGGACTGGGTAGAGGAACGGTATTTTGTTATTTTATGCAGATTTGTCGAGTGCACTGCCACCAGGCAGGGTATCCTGGAGCTGAACAGGTGTGAGTCTAGCCAAACCTAGGGCCTAATGAAACTACTCAAAGAGCCAGGTCTTCAGCTTCTTGAGGAGTTCAGGAAGTGAGCAGGATGCTCCTATGTGTAGCAGCAGCTCATTTCAGACTATAGGAGCAATGTAGGAGAAGGCTCAACCGTCATATCTGATATTCCATATATATGGGATGTGTGCAAGTTGAAGTCTGCATGAGCGGAGGTGTCTGAAAGATTTGTGAAAAAAGATATATTTGTTAAGGAATGCTGGGCCTGTGTTACGTGGTGCCTTAAATCTGTGGGTGAGGAGCTCGAATTTTGCTCATTTGTGTATGGGAACCAGTGGTGCTCCTCCAGATGTGGTGTGATGTGAGTGCGGTGTTAGAAGTTCAGGAGTGGTAAAAGTTCTCCAATCACTTCTAGAAGGAAGAGGGTGCTAGGGATAGGTAAGAAAGAATTTTAGCATGTTAGCAAAGTCTTGCATAGAGCACCATTATTTTGCTGTTCTCAGTTTGCAGAGGTTGACACTTTTGCTACTTTTAGCTGCTGGCAAAATTGTAAACTGGGAGCTTACAATATTTCCTCATTAGCACAATATGCCACTGAATATGGATGTGTAATGTTCTTGCGAGTCAACGTTAAAACCATTATTCTTGAGATTTCAAAAGTGGCGGGATGTTGGCAGTCATATTTTTCTTGAAAAGCTTAAGTTGTGTGAAAGGTCTGATTTTCACATACAGATCCATAGGCAGACAATGTTTCAACAGTCTGTGTCCTACCACGTTGTAAAGAAAAAACTCAGTAGGGGACAATTTGCTACACCCCAGCAGTCAGCATCCACCGCAGCTCAAATGAAGTATCCCATATAGAAAAATATATTGTGCATTCATGAAACATGAAGCAGCTTAGAATATGTGAAAGAAAAGGCAATACTGAAACAGTGCTTCGAAGAGAGAGAGAGAGAGAGAGAGAGAAAGAGGGTGGGGATAGCAACCATCTGTACAGAAAACTGTTAGTGAGAAAATGAGGGTTCAGAAATGAAATAAGCTCTTGAAAAACAGCCAAACATTGTGAGAACTCTTAAAAAGACATTGAATTTATCAATATCTAGAGTTTGGAATCCAAGAAGGTAAGGCAAATCTTGAAGAGAAATTGGAATATTCTCAGCACAAATACAACACTAAGTCCAAATAAAATGCCCAAGCCTTCAATAACCTAAAGGAGAGCTGAATCAGTAATGGATTTACTAGCAAGGAACCACTATAATTGGTATAAACCTCAAACATGGCTTGCATGGACAGAGTATGAATGAATGAATGAATGACTACGCATTTGTATAGCGCATGACTATCCGGAGGCATCCCAGCGCCTCAAGACTCATTCATTCCCGATGGCTCAGAGGAACAGGAAAGTTTTTAGCATCTTCCTAAACCTAATATGGTTCTCTTCCAAACGGATGGTGTCAGGGAGGTTGTTCCAGAGTTTTGCGGCCTGTAAGGAAAAGCACCTGCCACCCATGCGGATTCTCTTTATCCTTGGAATCGCCAGTAGATTCTTATTACTGGATCTTAGGGTCCGGCCGGTTTGATAGAGGTAGAACATAGGTTGGATTAAAACTGGTCCAACTTTAGCCAAGGCTTTATGAACAATGGTCATGGCCTTGAACTCAATTCTTTGTTACACTGGCAGCCAGTGAAGTTGCCGCAGCGCGGGTTTGGCTGAGGTCCTTCGCGGAATGTCCAGTAAATTGTAAAATTGTAAATTGATACTTGTATAGCGCACTACTCACCCCCAAGGGTCTCAAGGCGCTTGTATGAATACCGATGTGGAACCCATCCTGGCTTTCCCTGTGAGGCGTCCACTCCTGGGCACCCCCAAGGTGGAGGCCAGGCATCCTTAGCGTTGAGGGGGCCGGTGTGGAGATTAAGCAAGATATTGCCCAGAGTTGCAGAGTGGGGCTCCATGATTGGAATAGGCACCGAGGCGAGAATCATCAGGTCCGTGGAATTTTTAACCCAAGACCCGCCGGGGCGGGGAATTGAACCCTAGTCCCGGGCAAGACCTCTGCATCAGGTTCTGCCGCTCTAATCATTGAGCCACACTTCTCTACAAAGTAGCATCCTGGCCGCATAATTTTGTGCAGTCTATAGGACCTTGATTGTCCCCTGTGGGGCCCCTAAGTAAACTGCGTTCGAGTAGTCCAGGCGAGATAGAATCAGGGCCTGTACTAAAATCCGCCTCGCCTCAAAAGGAAGGAGCCCAATAATCTTCCTAAGTGATCTAATCAGGGCATAGCATGTAGCTCCTACCTTCTGGGCTTGCACCATGAAGTTAAGAGCGGGTTTCAACCAGACTCTGAGACTCTTGATTCGCTCTTTTGGGGGGGAGGCTGGCCAAGACTACCCGGCCACCATCCCTCCACCGAGGAGGGTGCGTTGTGTCCCAGCATGATGACCTCCGTTTTTTGCTCCATTGAGTTTCAGGAAAGACTCATCCATCCACTCACGGACTCTGCTGAGGCAGGAGGAAAGGTTGTCGTAAGTCGACTCCTGCCCAGACAGAGTGATGACTAGCTGAGTGTCATCAGCATAGGTCACCAGTTGCACACCCCAGGGAAGCACCACCTCAGCCAATGGTCTCATATAGATGTTAAATAAGGTTGGGCTAAGGGATGAACCCTGGGGAACGCCACACTGTAGATGCATCTGAGGGGATGAAACATCATCCTCAAACACAGCGAAAGTGCGATCAGAGAGGAAGGAGTGGAGCTACCTCAGTGCGGTCCCGGTAATGCCCAAATTACTCAGCCTTTGAATCAAGATGGAATGATTAACCGTATCAAAGGCCACACTGAGGTCTAAAAGCAATATGGCTGCGCAGCTTCCTCTGTCCACAATCTTCCTAGTTTCCTCTATTACTGCAATGAGGGCAGTTTCCGTATGGTTATCTACAATGGAAAACCTATAAAAACAACACATATGAACAACTATTCCATATGGAAATATGGACAACCACATGAACAAATGTTTGAACAATAACAGACATATGTAACCTACATTTTAAAATGTTCCTGCTCGAAGATATGTGTGGAGCACCACCTTTGCAAAAACAAGAGTTTTATACAAGAGACAAGCTGCCATTAATTAGGATCAAACCTACCCAGTGCGTGCTATTTTCATGAAACACATGAGGGGAAAATAAAAGCCACAACAAATTATTCCACACACATAATAGACAGGAATATCAGAGGATGCAACAGGGAAAGAGAACTTAGTTTACAGGAATCTTTATCTATTATGATGGTGGCCAGAAAGCAACCACAGCAACATATCACATCAAAAAGTGGCTATGAGCTTATAAAAAGTCTGAAATCTTGCTAAAGCACAAGAAAACAAGCAAAAAGGATAATGACATAACATGTTAAGAAAATGACGAGAACAAATCATATAATGAAAATACCCCTCTAAGAGAAGAAATATCTCTTACCCATATCTTGTTAGTCCATTGATAGATATTGTATATTCTAGAAACACTTGCTGCACTATGTTCCAAATAAAATAACCTCAAGTGCAACAGCATGAGAGACATTGTGTACAATTCTGAGTGCACGCTTTTCTCCTCCATTTTTTGTCTTTTAAAATGTTCTTCTCTTTCAATTCAATTTATTTTACCATTATACATATCTTTTTATCAAACTTTACACCTGGTGAATTTTTCACATTCTGCTAACAAGAATAGACCCACAATGGTAATGAAGTCTAAAATGCGTCACAATAAATACATAAAGAGTATTAGATGTACTGATTCTGCAAGTGAGGATGTAAACTGTCTGATATAATACAGAAGTAGTCCTCTGAGGCAGTATGACAAATATGGTAAATTGCACATAATGGACAATTGGATCAACTTTAAAAATAGCATAGGCAAAGCCACAACAAGTAGAATATTCCCACATCGGGAGGATAAAAATAGAGGTGCCACTCAGCAATTCACCTGACAGGCGTCTTTACCAAAAGTGATTCTCAAGTCCAGTTAGACAAGTCATGAAAAGTGATTATTGTCTGCTCTCCACATCCAGCACCAAACACAATACCTTTAACGCTAAATATTGTTTCATTTTGTTTTCACTTAGTATCGTAGATAAGACAGAAGGGTGTGACTGTTACATTATTCACTATTAGTCTAAAAAGATTGACCAAAAACAATGAGAGCTGGGCCCCAACCAATGCCCATAAGGACAAGCTGCCCCTTTGTTCCTGCCACTGATTTCAGCACCTTTGAAGCTAGGGGTCACAAAGGCAGTGCCAAGGGTTGCAAGGGGAACACCAGGGGTCGCAAGATTGATTCCTGGTAAACTCTAAATGATGTGCATGCCTGAGAAGGCAGGCAGGGGTCACAAAATGTCATGAGTCAAACATTTGTATTGTGAATTCTGTTTTTAAGACAAGTAACAAAGTAAAGCTGAGAGGCTGATTTAGAGTTCAGCAGATGGGTTACTCCATAACAAACTTGACGAATATTTCGTCCTCTTAACCAATCAATCAATCAATCAATCAATCAATCAATCAATCAGGGAATTGTGAAGTGTGCTACTCTCCCGTAAGGGTCTCAAAGCACTGGGGGGGCGATGTGGGGTGCTCTCAAGTGCATTATATCCTATGGCACTTCTAATCAGGTAGATGTTATATGTCATTAACAGAGCAATCCATCTGCCGAACTCTAAATCAGAGAGATGAAAAAATGTGAAAACATTACATTTTCACATTTATGTTTAGTCTTATTAAAATCACCATTAGTTCACTGCCATAACTCACTTGATAGCAAACATCTGGGTAGGAAGAAGATAATGCAGCAAGGGATATCAGTATTGGTTTGTACCGTTTGCATTGTGCTTTTGTGAGAGGAAAGTAGTTCCTGTCCGCCATTACATTATGGAGCTTCCCAGACACAAATACTATACCCAGCACTCCCATGATTAGTGCACATTGTCAGCAGGTACTACAAGAAATCTACATCTAGTACAACAGAAGTGGCCACAGCGAAACTAGCTACCACACCAAGAATGAGCACAGCTGCCACACCAGCTATGATAGAAGAAGTGAGTACAGCTGTTGTCTGGACAAGGACAACAACAGCAACAACAGCTGCCAGAACAGCATGGCAAAAGCAGCAACCACTGGCATAACTATAGTAGAGACTACAAGGCAATCCAGATCTTGCACCATTGCAGTGACAACAGTAGCAGCTACCAGCAGGGCAGGACAACAACAGTTATCACAGTTGTATCCAAGGCAGTGGCAGCAACATCAAAACCAGTTACCACAACATCAGAAACCGCAGCTGTGCAATATCTACTACTCCAGAAAGAACACAGCCACAACACACAACAGCGGCCACCACAGTGGAAAGAATGTACACTTTACAAGTGAAACGAGAACAGCCAGCAAGCACATGCATAGAACTACAGTAGGCAAAAACTAGCACTGCAGCATGAAACACAGCAAAACGTATAGCTGTAACCTCAGTAGGAACCACAGAAGGAACTACGCCTTCTAACACAGCAGGGACAGTGGCAGAAACCAAAACTGTCACACATGCAGTCACCACAGCTGCCACTACTGCAGAACACAGCGGTGACTGCAGCTGCCACAATGCCAGATACAATTAAAGCAACAAAGGCTGATTGCCAGAAAGCAACAGAACTTAAGACAATAGTGGCCATTGCGTACATAACAGCAACAATAAGAGTTCCAAAATATGTGGACCACAGCAGCAGCAACAGCTGCCACCACATCTGGGAGAACAACTGCTGAGAAAATCAGTATCTGGCCAGCCGATAGGTTTGGATTAAGCACAGCACATGTGCAAATGTGTACAGAATAGCTGTGCTTTCTCATTGTTCAATTTGCCTCTTTCAGTACCTCCTAGGTATTTTTACTCCTCAAACGTATGTTGCCATGTAGCAGGGTACATAATGGCATCGCACAATCAGTCTGATGCATTTGCGCACGCATGTGGTTTCACTTGTTGGCACATTAAAGTCAGGCTTTCCCAATGCGTTTTCAATAATAGCATTTTAGCAATATAAATGTAAAAAAATATTGAAAGGTTTTGAGCTAAATGGTGATAGGTAATCAGAAAAGAAAATCTGGTAATAACTATGAATTTAAACACACTTACAACAAAATGTATTTAAAAATATTGATAGCATGTTTGATGTCAAACACGTGGAAAAACAATTTTTGCGTTGTTATTTGCATACCCTTCTTGACCAAAGATATCCTTGAAAAAGTTTTATTTTTTAAATCCAGGTTTCGATAGAATTTCGTTTTTTTGTCTATGTCCTCAATGAAGGTATTCTTTGTAAACATGTAGCTTACTAAAAAGTGATTTTTAAAAAAAATCATATTTTTATATGCCAAAAACTTTATAGGCATATATTCCTATTCATCAAGCCTCGTCGCCTTTGTTTTACTGAAAAATAAACTTTTGTGAACAACATACAAACACAGGAGTTTCTTCAGCGTCCATCTGCACTTTTCTCGACCGGTTAAAAACGAACACAAAAATTAGCCAACTGGTAAAAAGTAAATGAAGAAAAATTAGCCAAGGAGGACTGGGCATTAGCCACGCTCCGCTTCATCCCTTTCTGCTGACATCTGAGGCACATTCTTCTCTCCTCCCTTCTCCCTTTCAGGTTCACAGTTGGCCTAAAGAGAGGAGTCGGTGGACAA
Organism: Lissotriton vulgaris; assembly: GCF_964263255.1. Lineage (NCBI taxonomy): Eukaryota > Metazoa > Chordata > Amphibia > Caudata > Salamandridae > Lissotriton > Lissotriton vulgaris. The sequence goes on from NC_141700.1 coordinate 398,528,222, forward strand.
ACGCCTTCCTCTTTGCCAGGGTGCCTATGAAATATGGAAGCCCAACAATTGTCTGAGTTCAGTGCATTGGAATAACATTGTTTAAATTATGGATAGTTTTGAATAGTGTCACTTTTTCTCTCTGCAGATGGCTGTTCACACAAGAAGCCCGGCCTGCATAATTGTATCACTAATAAGCAGTAAGGCAATTAGTTGTGTAAGTGTGCTATAATCATGCTAACAGAAGAGATGACGAAGAGACAAAAAGGCGGGGGGGACAAAAAAATGTCTTTTCTCAATTCATCAACTGACAGCCATAATTAGATATGTATAATTGAAAATTCCACAGTAGGGGGGCTCGCTCGCACAAATGAATTTTCTTTCCTCTCCTTATACATTTTTTCCTCCCGTTGCCTGAACATCGCCCCATCCCTCCCAGAAGAAAGGAAAAAAAACATTTGTCATTCCAGGGGAGTGAACACTGTATGAACCGCAAGCTGCTCATTGGCAGCAATGATGTCAGAATCCACATTTTTGGCAAATCAATATGAAAAAAGACAATTGCATACAAATGGCCTTGTTATTTCTTTTCTGCCTTTCCTCCTTCATGGGAGCCAAAACTCAGCCAGCTATATCAGCTTTGAGAACGTGAAATGAAATGTAAAACTCCAGCAGACAATGTCACTTCATGCCCATCGAAATGAAGAGTATTTTGAGCGGGCAAGAGCGGCATAGAGTTATAAAAGAGAATTACATCATCGGTATTATGGGAAAAAAAGGGGATTTCTTTTGACCAAAGCCTGATTATCAAAGGCTATAATTAAATTTGGGGTAAACATGCTCAAGTGCTTATGAGTTGGTAGAAACTATGAACAGAAAAGCTTTGGGCTGAATTAATCAGCCTACAAGTTTCATTATTCGGCAGCTTCTCTTTTTAAACTGTAAGCTTAAAACCACAGACCCCATTTTATCACCAAATCCTGCAGAAATTTAATTGGACAATCCTCAACTGTGAATTATATTCTTTTTTTTCCAACGGGGGACTTGTTAATTACATATCCTTTAAATCTCTGCTGCTTTGTAGCATACTTTCCAAGCAAACAAGTTCATATTTTTCGTTGCTTTAATTGTGCCTCTTGTCAAAATTGAGCTAGTATTCAGGTAAGAATGGACTTTCTCTTTGCAAGGTTGAATCTGCTTAATTATTTTCTTCTACAGAATATTCAGTTCACAAACGTTTAAGCTAGATATAAAACATCCAAATGTCATACAATGACAAGCTTTGTCTGCACACGAAATGTGGTACAATGTGTGCACCTTGGACAGAATCAAGTTCATCATTTCCGGGGAGAGGCAACTTGCTTCTTCCACCTCCATGTCAATCAGTGTGGCAAATATGAGGGTATGAATGATGACATCATAAAATATGGCTTATATGAAAAAAAACATTTCTTTATTGAGTTCAAAAGCTTATGCAATTCCCATTCCCATGTTGTACTCTTGAATGACAGTCATAGGGGTAAACTGAATGGATCCACGTTACTTTTTAATGCATTGCAGTTAGTATGGGAAGAACAAGGTACGGTACAGTTCAACATATGCAATGAACGGGGAATTATACAGTATAAGTTCTAGCACAATATTTATTTATTTAATTGTGAATTAATTTGTAGATTGCAATATGTAGCTATAGCCAGCATCCTGCCGCTAGCATTGCTAATGAACACACACCGTGCAGAAGATCTTAGACAAATGAAAAAGAAACACCAGTAGACGGGTTATGAAACAATTGAAAAACAGCACCACCAAAATATTTTTTTCCATTTCTTTTGAAAGGTCTGATCAGAAGGGGCGCCACCAAGCTCTAAGGCAAAGTCGTTCCAGAGTTTAGTCCCCTGGGTTCCTAAATTGAACATCCGCCATGTCTGCCTTGTGCAAAAGTAGAATGGAAAGCTATGCAAGGGACTCTGATCCAAAGAGTCTCCCTGCACGAGTGAAATCAAAGGAGAATATAGTTTGAGGCTCTCATGATAGCAGTCCCAAGTGAACAGAGTGAAGGACATTGAAACGGCTCTGCTTTTGACAATTGGGCAATACAGCATGTGCGAGGCTTCGGATATATGATTGGAATTCTGAAGACCAGCCTCAAGGTATACTGCCTGTTGTGGATCCTCAGTAGCTTGGTTTTCGAGTCATGGCGTTTGGGATAACATTCCATAGTGCAGCCAAGACACCATGATTGAACTGATTGTCCCTGCCTTTTTAGCAGACGATTTTCTCCAGGGTTTTGAGTGCTACAAAGGAGGAAGTCCATGTTTCTTTCGATTTTAGTATTGAAGGAGAGGTCCTGATCAATCCAAATCCATCAAGATATTTAGCTATTGCAACTGGGCATGGAGAGCCCTCAAGGAAGAAAGCCGAAGACCACCTGGTCAAACTATATGATGGTCAATGAAGATTCAATTTTCATTTTTTTCTCCATTGTGCTCCCAAATGTTGCTTTCCATTGAGGCTTGTACAATCGTCAGTCAGTTCCTCAAGGGCAATGGGTTAGGTGATAGAGGGGAGCTGATCTTAAAAAGAAACTGCAACTTATCTGCACATGAAACATGTGATAACCAAAGCTGTTGATCAGCTCTCTCAAAGGTTAAAAATAGATGTTAAAAAAGATCAGGGTGAGTGAGGAGCTTTATGGCACTCCAGAAGACAAAGTCCATTCCCTAGAACGCCAGGGCGAAAGAGGCATGGCTTATGTACACCCTTGCACAAAGGCGATCAGTCCGATTGAGACTGATTACATCTTTTTAGGAGATCAAATAAAGAGTGCTTCACCATATTAAAAGCTGTGGATGGGTCCAACACCAAGGGACCAGCTGGTGTGTCAAAACCCCTTTTCTGACTGATAATGTTTTTGGCAGTAACCAAGTTAACCTCTGTGATGTGTTGTATCCTTAATTCACGTTAAATTCAGGCAAGGAGATCATATGATTCGAGGATTGGGGCAAACCATGTGGCTAGAATTTGCTCTATGATTTTGGAGAAAGATAGGAACAGAGTTATAAGTATGAAGGGGCTTATTTACAAGCCCTTGCACCACTTTTGCTTCATTTTTAACATGGGAAAAGTGACGTAAAAGTGGCCCAAGGGGCGTGTAAATCTGCCCCCAAAGTTTCTAAGATCCTTGGGTTTCAAAATGCGCTAACCTTGCAATCCGGATCGAACAGAAGCAATGTGAGCCTCCCTACTCCCCTGGACCCATTTCCAGCCGCACCCATTACCGCACAGTAGACCGAGAAAGTGGAATGGGGCAAGTGGGACAAAAGTACACTGGATATCATCAGACTTTCTGATTGCACAGCTGTGCCTTTTGATATGGCTATAGTGTTGAGCCTGGAAGTTAACTAATGATATCGTCTAGGATTTGCCGGCTGACACTCGGTATTTGCCACTCATTATACTGAAATGAAAATCAATATTTCTTATGAGCTGTAATGCTATTACAGTTGGAACACAACTGTTATCTCGTCTCTGAGTTATTATATGTTGTGCACTGACAACAGCACTAACTTTTCATGATTCTGTTTAAATTCAGTGTAGCAGAAGTTGCTAAATGTAATATGAAAATCCTTCATTAATATATTATAATTCACCTTTACCCTTCATAATCCTACACTTGCATTTATTGATATCTTTATACTATAATTATCTAATCACACTAATTCCCTGCCAATTTGACATATGACGTACAACTAACACATTGTAATAATTAATGAGTTCTCTGTGGAAATGAACAAAGGTGAAAGAAAGTCTGCAATCTTACGGATGTCTCCTCTTGAAAAATAAACAAAAGGCAAAATAGGGGGAATATTTATAGAACTTTCATGCAGCGCTGCATGAAAGGGAAAGGGCAGGAAAGCACAGTATTTAACATAATAGAATGCATTCCTGTACTTTTCTTGCACTGGCGCCCTTTTGCTTGCTTAGTGCCAACTGAGGCAACTTTATGCCGCAGTTCAAGGGTGCTTGCATTTCAGGCAGGATTGTTTTTGAGCAGGAAGGGAAACCTTCCTACACAAAAGCAATCTCAGCGGCCTTTTCCTCTTTCTGTGTGAGCCACAGAATGCAGCACACCTATAAAGAGGAAACACTGAGGAGAAATAAACGTATTTCTCCTTGTTACACCTCCCCTGGAAGGTGTAGCATAGATCTGGAAATGCCCCAAAATCCATGGGTGGATGAGTGGGAACTCCCGGACTCCGCACACGGAACACCTCCCTGGGCCCAAGTAACATAACACAGAGATTTGCGCTGCTGTGTGTTGCTCTGGATTTATCAAGTCATGCAAAGCCACGCAAGGTGGCCTTGCATGACTTGATAAATGCAACTCAGGTTTTGCATCACACTTGACCCCCTTGTGTGGCACAAATTTGGCACAAAGCCTTCATAAATGTGCCCCAAGATGTGTAATCATAATGGATGACTTGTAGTGAAAATAAACAAAGAGTAAAATAGAGTTTGAAATTCCAATGGATGACTCATTGTGGAAAACTACAAGTGCAAATTTGTATTCTTTGTAAATGTCGTGCAAGAATACTTCTCTGATTTCAATGATGTTTTTATTACCTTCACAGTATACCAGGTTACAGGCATAATGACTGCCACAGCAAGTCCTGGCTGCACGAGCCATGTATAATGACAGCTCAGCGTTGATCATAGTATCTACAAGTTTCTTATAATCCATTGGTCCTGGTCACATGTGGAAGAGGTGTGGCGCAGTGTCCAGGGCGACTGATACTGGATTCTGGAGCTCACGGTTCGATCACTGGTGGCAGGTCAGTCCAGCACCATGTGACTCTGGGCAATAGCTTGCTTAATAATCCCGAGGGCCCCCAGCGCCGAGATACCACTTCGGACGTAGCTGTGCGCTTTACAAATACTGGTATTTCATTACAAATACTGTACATTTACTCATGTACTTCGGTATGAATCTACACTTTTAACATAGCCACCATATCCAGGTGTACATTTATACCTAAGTATAACTTATAAGTGGACATTCATGTCTCCACTCTCCCGGAAACAGTGGGTGACGATATCTAATAGAAAGTGTACAAGTGCAAAGTTACATCTAGTAATGTTTCATATGCAGCTGGAAATCCCCCCCACTGTGGTGGAGATCTTCCTATGGGAATGCATTGCACTGGTAACATTATTGAAGTTATTTTTCTTTAAAAAAAACAAAAAACATTTTTTATAGTAAAAACTTAAAATAAGTATAATTAAAAGAACTAATAAAATAAAATATTACAGCACATTAACTCACTAAATTAAGTTTGTATTAAATAAGTAAATATTAGTATAAATATATGTGTGTGTTTATATATATTTTACTTACTGGCAGTCTCCAGTAGGTAGATATATTTAGGACATGCTTTCCATGGGGAGGGCATTTTTTGTTTTGCTAATAACTTTGGCACCGTTTGACAAATGTTCAGAAAATTGTCAAAACTAGTTCGCCAGTCATTTCAGCTGGTGTCTGGAAACTTTTGGGATGATCCATCAAGCGAGGGCTGAGAAAAAGTGGGCATCCCGAGACACGTTTTCCTCTTGCAATTTCCCATAGGGATTTTAGACAGCCCAAAACACTGAACGCAATTACACCAAGCTAAATGTTGGTCCAGGAAGTGTTCTTTTTGTATTTGGTGTAAATCTGTTGAGTAGTTTTGCAGTCATAAAAGTAAAAAGATTTATATATATTTAGAGATGCGGATCGACCATGGATCCACCGCGGCGGATCGCTGATCCTGTCACGACCCACTAGCTCTTCTTTGTCATTATGAACACAGCCAGACCTGGCAGGAGATTATAGAGGCTTTTTATGTCATTAAATTAGTCCTCAGGGTAATGGGACCATCGAGACAACATGTCTCATGAACTAATGAGAGAGATGGGAAGAGACGCACTCACGTCAACGTGAGGTCAAATCCGCCAGTAAAAACATTGCGGCCGTCGAGGATGTAGCCGCTAATTAAAGTTTCCAGTGCACGCAAAATTTGAGCTGGTCTGTTAAGGGTGCTCTGGCACCACATTTCTGTTATTTTTTCCTGTTCGGTTGGGTTTCGCTTGTGACACGGCCGGTGGGTCACATGGCCGGTTTTAGAAGCGCTCTCACTACAACGTGCTGCTACGTGACTCCCGCTGGTGAGGCCTGAGTGTGGATGGCCTCTTGAGGTGGGTCTCTAAGCAAACCTTTCCTCACTTCCAGAATTTGCTGGCAGATCCTTCTGCTCAAGCCTGGATTAGGGTGGGAAGTTCGGTGGTTTTCCAGCACTGCCTCTTTCTGAGTGCTTTGTTAATCAAAGCTGCATAACATAAAGACCTCGCAACACTCATGTTTAGATGATTATTATTTGTCCAGGAACCAGAAAGTATCTTGTTACAGCCTCCTTGCTGTTCATTTAGAGGTCTCCCTCCCTGCTGTTCCCTTCCTTTCCTGACTCCTTCAATGGTCTGTCCTATCATAGCATTCAGACTTTGGAGTTGTCAAGAGGTGGACCATTTTGAGCATAGATCTGATCCCAAGGATAACCAAGCCCTGACAAATCCACACTTTAACAGCAATACTGTCAATGGCTGGCCACATCCTGAGAGGAAAGTTGCGAGTGCCATTTAGTGCATTGGGACTCGGTTCTCTGGGGACGAAAAGAAAATTTCAAAGTGATAGAGGGGGTCCAGGTAGATGTATTCTGCCTCCATTGGACCTCCATGGGCAAGAAATTGTCCAAAAACACTTTTTTTTAGCATGCAAGGGTCCATTGGTCCATCGTGGTGCTCAGTTCGAACCCTTGTGTGCTCCATGGTGGATCAGCAGATCCAGACTCCAATTCAGAAAAAAACACATACACCCACTCAAAGACTCAAACACCTACTCACACACTCACTCACATTCCCACACCCACACAACCATTCACACACCCATACAGCCACTCACACACCCATTCACAGACCAACTCACACAACCACTTCAACACCCAAATACAGAACTACAAAACTACTCACACACTCACTCGCTGACCCATACAGAGACTCACACACACACATACCCATTCACAAATCCACTTACACACTCACACAACCACACCCACTCCCACACCCATACAACAACTCACACACTCACAGACCCACACTGCCACCCACACATGCACTCACACACCCACTCACATAGCCACACAGTCACTCACACACACTCACAGACCTACACATCCATTCACACACTCACTCACACACTCACAAACCCACTTACATACCCACACAACCACTCACACATCCATACAGCCACTCAAACACCCACTCACAGACCCAAAAAATCACACACAGTCACTTAAACATGCATTCAAATATCTATTCACATACTCACACACCCACTTACTCACCCACACAACCACTCACACACCCAGCCACTCGCACACCCACTCATAGACCCACAAAACCACTCACACACCTACTCTCAGACCCATACAACCACATACACATGCACTCACAGACCCACTCACACATACACTCGCATACCCATAGAGTCACTTGCAGAGCTACAAAACCACTCACACACACATCCATTCAAACAACCACTCACACACCTACTTACACACCCACACAACCGCTCACATGCCCATACAGTCACTCAAACACCGACTCGGAAACCCACAGAACTACTCAAAACACCCACTCAGAGACCCACGTTGCCACTCACACACACCCACTCACACACCTACACACCTACTTTTGCACCCACACAACTACTCACACACGCATACACCTAACTCACAGACCCACAAAAATACTCATACACCCACTCACAGACCCACACAGGTGCTCACACACCCAGTCACACACCCATACAGCCACTCACACACTGACTCAGAGAACCACTAACACACCCACATAGCCATTAATATACCTACTTACACTCCCATATAGCCACTTCCACACCCACTTCCACACCCACACAGCCACTAACACACCCACTCACACACCCATATACCATATAGCCACTCACACACCGACACAGTCACTCACACAACCATACACAGGCAATGATACACATATAGTAATTGCAATAGCATATGCCTGTATTAAATGTGTTGGTGTTTTAGTATTGAATGTGTTCTTTTGGTTGAGAACGGATGCGCAGATGCATGGATTGAATGAAAAAAATAAAGAGCTGGGGCAAGATGTGTAACCATAGTAAATTGCGACTTGCAATTTGCACTCAATTGTGAGTCATAAATTGCAAGTCGCAATTTACTATGTACAACAGGGTAAAAAATCACTGATTGCAATTCCAAATGGGGTCGCACATTGGGAGGCTCATTAATATTAATAAGGCATTTGCAATTTGGGACCCCATTGGGTAAGGCTGGCCCTCCCAGGGATGGTGGCCTGCTGGAGTCAGCAGACCACCATGTCTAGCACTGCTTTTAAATAAATAAAGCTGTTTTGTTTTTTTAAATGCTGCTGTTTTCCTTAAAATATTTTTTTTTATGTTTTTGTTTCATTTTTTAAGGGCAGGCAGTGGTCCCTTAAAAATATGTTTGCAAACATTGCCAAAAGGGAATGGGTCCCCTGGGGTCCCCTTCCCATTTGCCATTGCAATACCACCTACTTGAAGTAGGTGGTAATTTGCAAGTGTTTTGTGACCGCAATTGAAGTCACAAACCATTCATACATGGCTTTGGGGTCGCTATTAGGAAGGGAACGCCCCTTCCTAATAGTGACTCACAAATCCTAAATAGCGAGTCGCAATTAAATTGCGACTCGCTATTTAGGAATTGTACATGGCCCTGTGAATTTTTGCATGCACAAATAGGTCGCAAACCCAATAGGGTCGTACATCTGGACCTTGATGCATTGCATTTATAGAAAGACAACATCTTAACTTACTTTAATTTTTTTATTAGAAAATTGAACTTAGATGGCACATTTTTGTTTAATTTATATTCAAAAAAAGTTGAAATTCAGTAAAAAAAACAAAGGTTTCAGGGATGTTATAGTAAGGAAATAGCATTTAAAACCGTCTTTTACCTTGTACTACTACGCGTGTATGGTACAACATATGAATATACTGCTTACTGGGGTGGGGCCGATAGAAATAGCCGAATCGCCCTCTATATACTATATGTTGTTAGGCACTGAAGTAAAAAGCTGCCGGTTTTTCAATTAGGACTGGAGCTACTATAAGAGTACAAGATTTAAGGTTCTTACAGCTGCATACAAGGTGTGGAAAGCAATTAAGAAGACATACGTGGAAGAAAAAGTCTCTTGGTATACCCCATTAACAGCTTCGATCTTCTTTCCTAGTGTATTTTGGGACCGGGTTGTGTATAACTGGCGGGCTAAAGGAATCACTGTGGTCGGTGACTTATTTATGGAAGATGGGCTAAAATCGTTTGATCAGCTTAGGAAGCAATATCGGCTCTCTCGGTCGGATTTTTTTAAATATTTGAAAATCAGGGATTATCTGTTGAAAGCCTGCTTGAATATACAACCTAACCCTCTCATTGAAGCAAACAGGATGGCGGCATGAATTGGTACACTATATACTCTATTGCTTGATACAATGCCTAATGATTTGGCAGTTCTGTATCCGACACCTGATAAAATTGCAAAATAGGGTGGGGATCAGGAGGGAAAATGCTTTCGCTGGAGGACTCCAGCTGCTGATGTGGTACATACTTTTTATTCATGTGGGCAGTTACAGAGCTTATTTGAGCAGGTGGACAAGTTTTTAATTGTAATTGTGGGTGCACCTATACAGTTATCCCCCATACAGATTTTGTTGGGGTAGAGATGGGTGTACTGGCGGATACAATTCCCAGTAATGCTGTCTATTTGATTTTTGTAGCCACAGCTGTGGTTAGGCTTTGTATAGCCTCCTGTTGGCTGCAAAAAGATGTGCCATCATTTTATGCCTGGCGGGCAAGGTGCTTTGCTATGTTCAATATTGAGTATAGCCTATATGCTCTGAAAGGCAGTCGGAAAAGGAAACTGGGGCGGCAAATCTGGGGTGCAGTTATGTCCTATTTGGATATGGACTTGTAAGCACCTCTGATCTGTCTGGCACTAATATGATTTGTCCTATGTTTTGTTGCCTTGATTGGTCATTCCATTTTTCTTTTCGTCTTTTTCCCTTGTATATAAATGTTGCTAAGTATTAACTGTATAGTCGGCTATGGATTTTGGTTAGATGTCATTGCTAATTTGTTTTATTTCATAAGATTCTAAACCTTGCCTTTCTTCTGTTTGTTACTCATGTATTTGCAATAAAAATATTAAAAAATAAAAATAAAAAAACGTTGAAATTCACTGAAAAAAACAAAGGTTACAGGGACATTATAGTTAGAAAATAGAATTAAAATAACCTTACAAATGCACTAAAAATTCGAAGGTTACCGGGATGTTATAGTTAGGGTCAGATTTTGCACACACAAAAGCATAGAAATTCAGCAGTAATATTGTTACCTGAGCCAAATATAACTTACACCCCTCTCAATGCACTGTTTATGACCTCATATTTAAAAAAAAAAACACAAGCTGATGGATGGAATGTTGCATAATGGCAGAACATGTTATGGTATGTTATGTTATGGACATTTATTCGGCGCACAGCTGCCCCAGCACAGATCTTGGTTTAATCCATTGTGTGCCTCATGGGAACAGTCCAGCCCGAATGAGGCACAGGGTCAAGGCTGATTTGCATATGGCCATTTCTGAACTGGGGTGGTGTGGAGTGCAAAAATACGATGGATTTACGCCCAGATCTCTGTACTGGGGTGAATGTATGACATTGTTCTGCATTCTGTCCATCAATTGTTGTTTTTGCATTTGTCACCCCGAATGGAATGGGTATGCTCAGACGTGAGTCCCATGCTCTCCACACCACAGGAGTCAAGCTATCCTGGCTGAAGATGGCTGTTAGCCAGAAACTGATCCTAGGAATCTTGATTCCGGTCCAGGAAAGACATGGCTTGGCAGTTCGGGCTGGACTGTTCCCAGAGGCACAGGGTCAAGGCTGATTTGCATATGGCCATGTCTGAACTGGGGTGGTGAGGAGTGCAAAAAAATGATGGATTTAGGCCCAGATCTCTGTACTGGGGTGAATGTATGACATTGTTCTGCATTCTCTCCATCAATTGTTGTTTTTGCATTTGTCACCCCACTTGGGATGGGTATGCTGAGTCTCATGCTCTCCACACCACTGGAGTCAAGCTATCCTGGCTGAAGACGGCTGATAGCCAGAAACCGGTCCTATTATTATTATTATTATTATTATTATTATTATTATGTGTTCTTATATAGCGCTCAACTTACCCTTGGGCATCTTGGCGCTTGCATTGGGAACCCGTCCTGGCTTTTCCCTGTGAAATAACCCATACTGGGCATCCCCAAGGTGAAAGCCAGGCATCCCGCCGCGGGGGGCCGTAGTGGAGATTAAGCAAGCTATTGCCCAGAGTTGCAGAGTGTGAGCCCGTGATTTGAGTAGGCACCGATGCGAGAATTATCAGTCCGCTGATCCTGGTCCAAGACCCTGCCGCGTCGGGAATCGAACCCTGGTCCCGGGCCGTTCTCTGCACTCGGGTCTGCCGCCTCTAACCAGTGAGCCACACCTCTCCTAGGATGCTTGATTCCGGTAATGGAAAGACATGGCTTGGCAGTTCGGGCTGGACTGTTCCAATGAGGCACAGGGTCAAGGCTGATTTGCATATGGCCATTTCTGAACTGGTGTGGGTTGGAGTGCAAAAAAAGATGGATTTAGGCCCAGATCTCTGTACTGGGGTGAATGTATGACATTGTTCTGCATTCTGTCCATCAATTGTTGTTTTTGCATTTGTCACCCCGAGTGGGACGGGTATGCTCAGACATGAGTCCCATGCTCTCCACTCCTCTGGAGTCAAGCTATCCTGGCTGAAGACGGCTGATAGCCAGAAACCGGTCCTAGGATGCTTGATTCCGGTCCAGGAAATATATGGCTTGGCAGTTCGGGCTGGACTGTTCCCACGAGGCACAGGGTCAAGGCTGATTTGCATATGGCCATGTCTGAACTGGGGTGGTGTGGAGTGCAAAAAAAGATGGATTTAGGCCCAGATCTCTGTACTGGGGTGAATGTATGACATTGTTCTGCATTCTGTCCATCAATTGTTGTTTTTGCATATGACCTCATATTTTACATCACTCATGACATGGTCCATTACATCACTGATTACATCACTGGTGACATCCCAAATAACATCAATGATGTAATCATCCAGCTTAGTAAAATTCCTCATTGTCAAGGTTACAAGCACCCTTACCTGTAGGTTGCTTGTAGGTGGATTCCGCAGAGACGTTATGGACCAACTTCCCCAAATTCTAGGCAATTCCTAGTGGTTTATATATTACACTGAGGTAATCATTTAGAAATCAGGGAGGTAGGCCGGATCGTGGACGCTACCTGCTTCCTTAATTGTCGACCTGCGAGGCAATAAAGAAAGCTGTTTGTAATCTCAATTCTGAACATCTATTCTCAATTCTACAGCACAAGAGTTTTCTTCCTTTTAGATTCTCCTAGGCAAATTATGTGCAAGCCTACCTGCGACTGTTAAGGCCTAGGCGTCACGTCCGTGTTGTCGTCGTGAAGGGTGAAGTAGAGTAGAGCTGTGTTGAAGTGGGATGGGTTGCCAGAGATTCACCTTGTCACTAAAGAAATACACAGTTGAGAATAAGTTACTTCCTTTCTTATGTTTGTCTATTCCTTACTACAATTCCTTACTATTTTATCCCCCCACTTACTCTCTCTGTTCTTAGTTGTGTCTTCCTTCACTTTTTTCTTCCTAGACAAATAACATTATAAACAAAACACGTTTTGCACCAAATCACTCTAACAGAACTAGTGTCCCAAAAGTTAGCCTTGATACTTCTCAAAGCCTAAAGATCAAAAGAATGTCCAATTCAGGAAGTCTCTATTCAAGTTTCTCACAATGGTTCTTCAAAACAAAGTCCAGGTAAGTTTGTTCGAGTTTTGAACCTCTTGTCGCTTGCTTGCGTTGGGCGCCTGATGAGTTAAACAATAATGAAAGTTTTCACTTAGCTTTTGTCTTTTCTCTTTAGGTGCGCGATGCCGAGTTGCAGACCTTCGAAATCCTAAGGGCGTTGGCTGGTGTCTGCAGGCTCCGAGGATTCTCCAAGACGATCCAGTGCTGGGCGATGGTGAAAGGCAAAGCGTCAAGCAGCATTGGGTGTGGCCTTTTATAGCTGTGCCACACCCAGGGTCTTCTGACGTAACGCGCACCTTCCCCTACGTGCGCTTTTCACTGCGTGCGCTCGCACCGTTCTTCTGCGTGCGTTTACACTGCATGCGCTCGCGTCCCTGAAAACTCCGTAAAACAACTGACAAAACATTACTCGCCTGCAAGTGCACAATTCAAAAAGAAGCACATTGTTCTCTCTAGTCTCCTCACAATTAAAACAACAGCGCTTGACCAATACTACCAGAAAAGGTTTCAATAACAGTATACAGTTTAAATCGAAGTGAATGAGTAATCACATGAAAATGAAAACATTGTTTATACACACTTACACTTGACATTTCTGGAGTGCTGGTTGCACGGGACAGGGGTGGGTTTCTTGAGGGGGCAAACTGCTTTCGTGGGAGCCGTGGGAGCCGGATGTATGTGGTTCATGACAGTACTCCCCTCTCAAGAGCCCTCCCAAAATGTGTGGAACAGGTTTTGGTTTGTTTGGGTTATGAAGATGGAAACTTCTGAGTAAACGAGGAGAATTCTGTAAATTGGAAAGAGGTTCCCAAGTTCGCTCTTCTGGACCATAACCTTTCCAATGTATTAGATAAAACAGTTTTCCTCGAATTCTTTTTGAATCTAAAATTTTCTGGACTTCGAATTCAGGGGTTCCATCGATGTGTAGGGGTCCAGGATTTTTTCTGAATCTAGTCTTAGGGTCACAAGGTTTAATCAATGACACATGGAATACCGAATGAAATTTATACTTGGAGGGTAACATTAGTTTAATACTGACTGGATTGATTATTTTCTCTACATCAAATGGTCCTATGAATCTTGGACGAAACTTTTTACAAATATTTATTTTTAAGTTCTTTGTGGATAACCATACCTTATCTCCGATGGAGTATTTAGGTGGTGGTTTTCTGTGTAAATCCGAAGATTCTTTTTGACTTTCTTTTGCTTGTGCTAAATGATACTGAGCCAGATTTTGTACATGAATTAATTTCGTAATGTGGTCTTCCAAAGATGGTATAGCTGAAGGAATCAATATAGTTTCTGGGATATTTTTAGGGTGGAACCCATAGGTGCAGAAGAAGGGTGAAAGAGTGGTGGAGGAATTATCCATGTTATTGAATGCAAATTCCAAAACCCATAAAATATCTGACCATTCTCTCTCTTCTTCTACCAAGGCGCATCTTAAAAACTGCTCTATGGTTTGATTGGTTCTTTCTGTTAAGCCATCAGTTTGGGGATGATACCCAGAAGACGTGCGAATATCCATATCTAAAGTTTCACCTAAATGTTGCCAAAAGTGCGAAACAAATTGTGGACCCCTATCAGAAATTATTACCGAAGGAATACCATGTAGTCGAATTATTTCTTTGGAAAAGATTTGTGTTAACTCTTTTGCAGAAGGAATTTTCTTTAATGGGATGAAATGCGCCATACGAGAGAAATGATCGACTACTGTCAGAATTGTGTTAAAACCTTCCTTGGTTTTCGGAAGCTCTACAATAAAATCAAGAGATATTGTGTGCCAAGGTTGAGGGGAAATCGGGAGAGGAAGCAACTGACCACTAGGTGCTTGATGTTGTGTTTTATTCTGTGCACAAATCACACAAGTCTCAATATAAGATCTAACATCATTTAACAAGGAAGACCACCAGAATTTTCTTTTAATCAATTGACTGGTCTTGATGATTCCGGGGTGTGCAGACATAAGTGTGTCATGATGCAACTGTATTATCTTTTTTTGTAATTCTGGCGTGGGTACAAAAATTTGTTCATTCATATACAAAAATCCTTCTCTTAACTGTAACAGAGGATACAAATCATACCAATCTTGTGATGTTTTTTCCTGAACCCTTTTTTTAATGTCTTCCATTACATCGGAAACAATCACTCTAACCTTAAAACAATGGTCTGGTAGAACAGCTTGAGTTTTTTCAGAGGAACCTTCTTTTTCTTCTAACATTCCAAAACGTGACAAAGCATCTGCTTTTAGGTTCTCTTTTCCTGGTCGGTAAGTTATCACAAAGTTGTAATCATTAAAGAATAATGTCCAACGTAATTGCCTAGCAGTGAGTGCCTTAACAGAGCGCAGAAATTGTAGATTTCTGTGATCAGTATAGATCGTTACAGGATGTCTTGCCCCTAACAAGTAATGACGCCATTCTTCGAAGACTGCTTTGATGGCTAACAACTCCTTGTCAGCGATAGCGTAGTTTTGTTCTGTAGGGGTTAGTTTCCGTGAATAATATGCAATTGGATGCATTTGACCTGTTTCTTTGTGTCTTTGAGATAAAATCCCTCCGATGGCAAACTGTGAAGCATCTGCTTCCACTATAAAGGGATTAGAAGGATCCGGATGCATTAATACAGGAGCTGTAGTAAACTGTCTTTTAAGATTCTGAAAAGCTTCCTCTGCATCGTTATTCCAATCAAATTTTATACCTTTCTTCAGAAGCCTAGTAATTGGGGTTATCAAATGAGAAAAGTTACAGATAAAACGTCTATAAAAATTAGCGAACCCCAAAAAACTCTGTACTTGCTTCACTGAAGAAGGACTGCTCCAATCTAGAACTGCTTGGATTTTCTTAGGATCCATTTCTATACCTTCTGGACTTAAAACATACCACAGGAATTCGACTCTAGTAGTATGGAATGTGCTTTTCTCAAGTTTTACATACAAGGAGTTGTCAAGAAGTTTTCGAAGAATTGCTCTTACTTGTTGTACATGTTCTGTGGTGTTTTTAGAATAAATGAGGATATCATCTATGTACACAATACAACAGATATCTAGAAATTCCCTTAGGACCTCATTTATAAAAAATTGGAACTCTGCGGGAGCGTTGCAGAGTCAGAATGGCATAACCTGATACTCATACAGACCGAATTTGGTACGAAATGCTGTTTTCCATTCGTCGCCACTTCGAACTCTAACCAAATGATAAGCTCCTCGCAAATCCAATTTAGTATAAATGACGGCATCTTTTAATTGGTCTAAGAGAGTTGGAATTAAAGGAAGTGGATATCTGTTCTTAATGGTTACGTTGTTAAGAGCTCTATAGTCGATGCAAGTTCTCAACTCGCCTCCCTTTTTTGGGATAAAAAAGAGAGGAGAGGATACAGGAGATTTCGAATGTCTAATAAATCCATTTGCCAAGTATTCGTCTAAATAGTCCCTTAAATGGTCGTTTTCTCTTTCAGTGAGTGCGTAAATTCGACTACACGGTAGGGTAGCCCCAGGCACTAGATCTATTCGACAATCGAAATCCCGATGTGGTGGTAAGGTATTGGCCTTTGATTTGTCGAACACATCGTGAAGATCAGAATACTCCTCAGGAATTCCTTCCAAAAGTAACACACTTTTTGAGTTCAGGGGGAAATTACTACCTTGAATCAGTACTTTGGAATCTTGTGACAACAAACAGGTTGATGTACAGTAATTCGAATCTAACAACACTGTTCTCTCCACCCAATCAATTTTGGGATTGTGCTTAGTGAGCCAAGGTATACCTAGAATCAAGCGAAATTGAGGTGCGTCAATGATGTCAAAAGTTATGTTTTCTTTATGGACATTCAAACAAGTCATGGCAAGTGTTTCGGTGTGAAATTGAATTAAACCTGATGATAACTCTTTACCATCAACAGCTCTGACCACTCTCGGATGTTCTTTGGACTTGGTCTCAAAATCTAATTCTTTTAAAAACATTGTGTCTATAAAATTGCCTGTGGCCCCTGAGTCAATTAAAGCGTCAACCGTCCATTTTTTCCCTGATTCTGTAAGAGATTGCAAAGTGACCTTTATACTAAGATGTTGGGAAGTTATTTCAGGAGTTATGGAGGCCAAACTAGAAATCTTACTCGACAATCTGACCTCTCGATTTGTCGAGCTAGTTAGTTTTCCGACTGTTGTACTAAAGCTACCTCAGGATTCTTCCCCTTGGGTTTGTTTGGGCGCACCGGGCATTCTTTAACAAAGTGGCCTGACTTGCCGCAATACAAACATTGGTTTAATTTTCTTCTTTTGTCCTTTTCTTCTTTACTTAGAGGACCTTTGATAGTACCTATCTGCATGGGTTCTCCTAAATCAATCTTGGGTGTGCTTTCTGTTCTCATACTGTTATTTTTCTCTTTAAAAGAAAAGACTTTAACCTCAGTCTTTCCTTTTTCGCCTCTGCGTTCTGACAGTCGATGATTCAGTTTTACCACTAAGTCAATGAAATCTTCTATAGTATCTGGAGGATCTAAAATCTGGGTGACCATATCCTTTAATTCGTCTTTGAGTCCCTTGTAAAAAAGGGAAACCCTTTTTTCCTCTGGCCAGTGAGCTTCAATTACTAGTCTATTAAATTGAGATATATAATGCAGTAAATCCGATGAACCCTGTTTTAAATGTAATAACTCATGGTCTGCTGATTGGACAAAGACATGTTTTGCGAACAGTTTTTTCATGGTATTTTTAAACGTTCGAAGATTATAGAGAATTGGGTCATCACGATCGACTATTGGCACTGACCATAAAGCTGCATCACCTCCTAAATACGAGAGAATAAAGGCTATTTTAGAGGAGTCATCAGGAAAGGCTGCTGGTTTTGCTATAAAATGTAAATGACATTGATTTAAAAATATAGAAAATTTATTACTATCTCCATAAAACCTTTCAGGAGGTGCTAAGGGGACAGGTACTGGAGTTACAACTTGAATCTGAGTTGACGTTGAAGATGAACTAGAATCAGGATGCAAGGTTTGAAACCCTGGCTGAAAAGTCGCTGGTTTCAACACAGACTTCTGAGTTGGGGAGAAATTCCAAGTACTAGGACCGGATGGAACAGATTGCATATTACTTCGAATGTCAGCGACCTCTCTACGAAGGGCTGCGTTATCAGCTTGAATTGCAGTTAACAGATTTGCCATGTCTTGCAAAGAATTTGCAATGGAAGGATCCATAACGTCTGGGCGGAATAAATGTCGTGGGCTTTGCCTTCTGTCAAGGTTAAAAGCACCCTTACCTGTAGGTTGCTTGTAGGTGGATTCCGCAGAGACGTTATGGACCAACTTCCCCAAATACTAGGCAATTCCTAGTGGTTTATATATTACACTGAGGTAATCATTTAGAAATCAGGGAGGTAGGCCGGATCGTGGACGCTACCTGCTTCCTTAATTGTCGACCTGCGAGGCAATAAAGAAAGCTGTTTGTAATCTCAATTCTGAACATCTATTCTCAATTCTACAGCACAAGAGTTTTCTTCCTTTTAGATTCTCCTAGGCAAATTATGTGCAAGCCTACCTGCGACTGTTAAGGCCTAGGCGTCACGTCTGTGTTGTCGTCGTGAAGGGTGAAGTAGAGTAGAGCTGTGTTGAAGTGGGATGGGTTGCCAGAGATTCACCTTGTCACTGAAGAAATAAACAGTTGAGAATAAGTTACTTCCTTTCTTATGTTTGTCTATTCCTTACTACAATTCCTTACTATTTTATCCCCCCACTTACTCTCTCTGTTCTTAGTTGTGTCTTCCTTCACTTTTTTCTTCCTAGACAAATAACATTATAAACAAAACACGTTTTGCACCAAATCACTCTAACAGAACTAGTGTCCCAAAAGTTAGCCTTGATACTTCTCAAAGCCTAAAGATCAAAAGAATGTCCAATTCAGGAAGTCTCTATTCAAGTTTCTCACAATGGTTCTTCAAAACAAAGTCCAGGTAAGTTTGTTCGAGTTTTGAACCTCTTGTCGCTTGCTTGCGTTGGGCGCCTGATGAGTTAAACAATAATGAAAGTTTTCACTTAGCTTTTGTCTTTTCTCTTTAGGTGCGCGATGCCGAGTTGCAGACCTTCGAAATCCTAAGGGCGTTGGCTGGTGTCTGCAGGCTCCGAGGATTCTCCAAGACGATCCAGTGCTGGGCGATGGTGAAAGGCAAAGCGTCGAGCAGCATTGGGTGTGGCCTTTTATAGCTGTGCCACACCCAGGGTCTTCTGACGTAACGCGCACCTTCCCCTACGTGCGCTTTTCACCGCGTGCGCTCGCACCGTTCTTCTGCGTGCGTTTACACTGCATGCGCTCGCGTCCCTGAAAACTCCGTAAAACAACTGACAAAACATTACTCGCCTGCAAGTGCACAATTGAAAAAGAAGCACATCGTTCTCTCTAGTCTCCTCACAATTAAAACAACAGCGCTTGACCAATACTACCAGAAAAGGTTTCAATAACAGTATACAGTTTAAATCGAAGTGAATGAGTAATCACATGAAAATGAAAACATTGTTTATACACACTTACACTTGACATTTCTGGAGTGCTGGTTGCACGGGACAGGGGTGGGTTTCTTGAGGGGGCAAACTGCTTTCGTGGGAGCCGTGGGAGCCGGATGTATGTGGTTCATGACACTCATACTGCAGAAAATACAATTTAGATTTAAAAAAAAAAGAAAAGGAGAAAGGTGAGAGAAGTACAGCAGAGAGCTCACTGTAACCTTATCAACTACTACACTCAATTATCATCAAGGCGAGAGTCCTCAGTAGATAGTCCTTTCTCTTCTAAAACACCACTCTAAACTCTGATGACCAAAGTAAGACTTCTAACCTTACATGCCAGTCTATTGCAGACTACAACAACACCATTCGCCAACCTGGAAAGAGACTTTATTGCAGATGTCAGCTTTATACAAACCACTACAACACACACCCAGTAGTGAGTTATTAGTAGAAAGGCCATGTGTCGCAAACCACTAGTAAAATTATTCTTAATCCTGGAGAAAGGTTTCAGCAGAGAGGTAAGTCTGTTCAAACCACTACTGCACTGAACCATCATCAATGAGAGATGTCTTGGAGAACAGATGAATTTATTGCAAACTACTACCACTACTCTCATTCATCACAAAGAAGAAAGGTATAAGCAAAGTGGCCAGTATGCCATAAAACACATGTATACTCAGACATCACTGTGGACTGAAGTCCCAAAGAACAGCTTAGACAGTCGCAAAGCACTCCCATACACATACTTTAGCAGGTAGACATGTTTCAGCGTAGAGGCTAGTTCAGTCATGAATAGTACACCCACTTTAAAAATTGAATTATAGTTCAGATGATATATGTTAGAAATACACTCAGTAGTACAGAAAGAATAGTTATTTAATGTATGCAGTAGCTCAGCATATAGCTTTCACTGTCAGAAACATTTGTTGAAACACCTACTGTAAGATGTTATCAGTGATGTCATTTGAGATTTCATCATTGATGTTATCAGTGATGTCACTGTCCATGTCATCAGTGATGTAATATGTGAGGTCATAAATAATGTACTGTGGGGGTATTAGTTATAGATTGCTAAGGTAACTATAACTGCTGAATCTCTCCGCTTTTGTGCAAAATTGCAATTTAACCTTAACGTCCCTTTTACCTTTATTTTTTCTGAAAATATATATCATAAATATGGATAGCAGTTCCCTAATATATATGTAGAGGGTCTAAGGGACATCATCGACACTGACCATTTCCACAAAATCAGTTGGCTGGGTGATATTAGAAGTCTCTTGACCAGAATGGGCCTAATGTACTTATGGGATACCCCATTTGGCTCCCAGTTTCCCCCAAAAGATTCAATCAAGAATAGATACTAAGAACTGATCGAACACGATGTGATTAGAAGTCATGATTGTACTTCTTTAACAGGGAGCTTTTACATATAAAATCATGACTGTGCTTTGAGTACTATTGGGATTCCATTAACCCCTTCCACGCTGATGACGAGCTGGGCTCGTCATGGCGTAGCCTCCTCGCACGCTGATGATGAGCCCAGCTCGTCACGTAACATGCGTTTTAGAAAATCTCAGCGTGCGAGCGGAATTCCGCTAGCGTGCATGAGGTTAAAAAACCCTTGAATTGGAAATCGAATTTTCAATCTAGAGTAGATAGTTTACCACTAAAGTCCGTCACCGCCAAATGGATCGCCTCTGGTGATAATAAATGCACCACTTGCATTGATCTAATAGAAACCTACTTGCATGTGTTGTTTGTTTGCCCCCCCTATTCTGGCCTTCATAAAGCATGGTTGGTGCAGACAGGTAGGAACATGGGTACTAGATCTCAGGCATCAAATGATAAATATATTACTCTTGTTTTTATTACCTGACTTCTTTAACCTATTATGTACGGGGATAAATCGATTCATGTCTTGCCTTTATGCACATATTATTTTCTAGATTTTAACATTTGGACTGTTTTAACTGTGTTTTTATGCTTAATGGTTGTATGACATGATTTGTTGAATAAAGCTTTCTTTGAATTGCATTGACAGAACCCTTTACAACATCACCAGCACTCCAGATCTGCTCACCCCAAATATCTATTATTTTAGAAGAGTTTTTATGCATAGGAATAGCAGAGTCAGACCATCCACGATGAGCTAGAAAGTGACAAAGCCTTTTCCAATTATTGAAGGAAAGTCTTTGTTGTTACAAAACATATTAAAGACGGGGGGAATAGTAATTTCCAGGTCTCGGTTAGAGGTATCTATCAGCCACGTCTCAGATACAAAAAGCAGATCCAACTCATAAACATTTAGCAGCTAGGAGAGTTTCCAGTGATTTTTGTATAAAAAGGGAATGATGTTAGATGACTGCCCTTAATAAGATGAGAAGGCATGGAATGGTTGGCCATAATTCTAAGTCAACTCTTCATAGAGTGTTGATCTAGGTATCAGCTCATGGGAACTCTGGTTAGGGGGATCCCAGGAATCATTTCTACCCATTAGCTCTTGTCAGCCACAATTGTGGAATCTTAAGGTACCCACATCAGAAGACTCCTGGGTCTGAGGAAGATCAGAAGAGGACTGAACCTGTTGTCTGTGACTTGAGAAGATCCCTGGAGGACTTGACCTGTTCTCTCTTGTACACAGGACAAAGAAGGAGACACCAAGGGTCATGAGGCTGACCTCCTTTTAAAGCTACAGGACATAACAAGGCTACAAGAGTCATATTCCTGCAACTGCCAAACTGACTAGTGGTACCTGGATTGGGATCTGCTGTATGGCCCCAGTCTGACATCCTGTGAGTCTCTAAGTGACTTACCTGATGTACATGGGTGCTGGGTCTTCAGATGTGTACTCGTGTGGTGGATTGTTACTTAAATAACTACAGTCAGAAGGTACAATATTTGACAGTGACTAACCTGGTTGTGTATCCTACCTATATTCCTTAGTGGTCATTGGCAAATTGCACCATGTTCCAGGTCTAACATGACCATTGAATATATTTGGCACTTTATGGTAATTAGAGCTATTCCTACTTAAATATATAAAAAATCACAACTACAACTCCTTTTATTGGGTTTATGCAATTTAGGTGTGATTTTGCTACTTAAATTTTAATCTATTTTTCTAACTCAGTTTGGGAATTTAATTGCTTTGTATTTTGACTTTATTACTGTTAGACCTAAAATCTTTGGCGTTGTATTCCCCCAAACATTTCACATTCAGTCCTGTTTTGCTGAATTTGTCTCGGCTGGCTTTAGGACTCTGTGCACTTTACAACTGCTAACCAGTGTTTGTGCTCTCTACTTCAAACATGGTAAAGGTTTCCTAAACCTAATTGGCACATTTAATTGCTTGTATGTCTGTGGTAAATGGTATTACCTGTACCCATAGCCTGTAAATTAAAGGCTAATAGTGATTGATTGATTGATTGATTGATTGATTAGCTTTATTCGATTTCAATACGAAAAATCATAAAAGCAACAGCAGTACATAAAATACACCAATACATTAATACATTTCATTTCATTTCATAAAAAGAATTAGATGAGTTTAAAAATAAATTAAATCAATAGAATAAATCGGCTAATCAATGAACAACATGAAGAATGAACAAGTTGATAAAAAACAGGGGAGGGGTGGCCACTCAATACAAGACCACTTCTCGCCGTCCGGAAATTGCTCTATGTTGTCTGACATTACAACGGGGCATATAATGTTCTGGGGTAGAATTCACTTAAACTCCAAACGGATATAGGACCATCACCTATTTGTGGCTGCCAAGATTGGAGGTATGGAACGACATATTTATTTCTAAACTTTAGGAGTACCAAGTCGCCCACAGTGTTTTTTGCAAGAGGTCCTAACCAGCCCACCCTTCTAACACTTAATATAGTCCCATCTATATTGGGGGGCAGAGGTCTATTTTTGGTGAGCCAGTACACTACCTTATTCCTTAGGTCCTGCTGTCTCTCAAGTTTTCCCTTTGGGAGTTCAGGTATTCCTGAGAGGACACACACAATTGGGGCTGCCTCTGGTGGCAGATGTAGGTGGCTAGTTCTGTGTGGTAAAGTGTCATGACTAGACGCTATTCTTTTATGAGATGACTTCTCTTTATTCTGCCCTGCCCTAGGGTAAGAAGTCTGTGATGTCGTGGCAGCTTTTGGGATATTTACGAGTTTCATGTGTGGAGCAACTGATTGGTTACAGGAGATCTTACTTTGTGTGATAGACATTGGCGTTTCTATAGGGGCTGGATGCTGTGATTGTACGGGTCCTCCCATGGTTTTAGTAACTATCGCCTTAACTTTTATTGCTTCCTCGACACCCCTGAGCCTGTCCCCTAAGCTAGTCATTTTATCAATCAACGCGGATATGATTGACTTCATCATGGTTTCGAGCGCCGACAGTAGGGAGGTCTGTGTAGATGCTTTCAATGTCGCAGTACTAGGAGTATTGGGTAAAGGTGAATTACGATGTAATTTTTGTAATTTAGCTTGACTGCCCGCTTGTTTGGCCTCATCTCTCTTCCTTTTGGCAGAGAGCACCTGGTTGGGGGCTGCCGGTAGAGAGTTTGCTGTTGGTCGTATTATGTGGGGCGTTACCTGTGGAGTGTGAATTAGTTGGGAAGAACAGCTAGACCCAGGATTAGGCGTAGCTATTGGGGAAATAGGAGCCATAGCTTGCACTTTTTCTGAATCCAAAGGGGAATACGAGGATTTGCACATTTGGTTAAGTTCATCTAGTAATGATATAGCCGGGGCTATATCAACAGTCTGTGGCGGAGAACCCAAAGTGAAAGAACTGTCCAAGACTGGGGATCGTTCTATTCTGTCTAATTCACTTGCAATGGGCAGTATAACACTCTTAAAATACAAATCCATTGTTCCCCTATGCAGGTCACCCTGAGAGGAAAGTTTTCTAAGGCCCCCTTTGCAAAACATAGCGTTGCAGCTGTTACCAATAAGAATAATTTGTACTAAGTCAATATCGACAACCTTAGAAGGGGCCTGTTAGAAGGACCGGAAATAGTCAGTGGGTAGCAGTACCTTTAGTCAATGTTCCTGGTGTATTAGCACAATAGCTAAGGGGGGTGCCCCGACCCGGCCTCCTCTGGCCTTTGATGGCCGCAGATGTTCCCGCCCTTGTCCCGGGCTTCTCCCGCGCGCGACTCACGGGGTGAGTGGTCGCTCTCCCCTTTAATCCGCCTGTGGTCGTGCTGGTGACGCGTGAGCAGGGCGCCGCCCCCGGGGCTGCTGGGGAGTGTGGTGTTGGGAGTCTCCCGGCGCTCCCAGTGAGCCAAAAGTCTTTAGCCGTTCCCCTCACGGCGTTTGGTGCAGCGCAGGAGCCGATGCCCCCAGCGCTGTGTAGTCTGCACAGGTAATGTCCCCAGGGGGCTCCCGGTCGCTCCCCCCTTTAATCCGCCTGCGGTCGCGCTGGTGACGCGTGAGCAGGGTGCCGCCCCCGGGGCTGCTGGGGAGTGTGGTGTTGGGAGTCGCCCGGCGCTCCCAGTGAGCCAAAAGACTTTAGCTGTTCCCCTCATGGCGTTTGGTGCAGCGCAGGAGCCGATGCCCCCAGCGCTGTGTAGTCTGCACAGGTAATGTCCCCCAGGGGGCTCCCGGTCGCTCCCCCCTTTAATCGGCCTCCGGTCGCGCTGGTGACGCGTGAGCAGGGCGCTGCCCCGGGGCTGCTGGGGAGTGTGGTGTTGGGAGTCTCCCGGCGCTCCCAGTGAGCCAAAAGTCTTTAGCCGTTCCCCTCACAGCGTTTGGTGCAGCGCAGGAGCCGATGCCCCCAGCGCTGTGTAGTCTGCACAGGTAATGTCCCCCAGGGGGCTCCCGGTCGCTCCCCCCTTTAATCCGCCTGCGGTCGCGCTGGTGTCACGTGAGCAGGGCGCCGCCCCCGGGGCTGCTGGGGAGTGTGGTGTTGGGAGTCTCCCGGTGATCCCAGTGAGCCAAAAGTCTTTAGCCGTTCCCCTCACGGAGTTTGGTGCAGCGCAGGAGCCGATGCCCCCAGCGCTGTGTAATCTGCACAGGTAATGTCCCCCAGGGGGCTCCCGGTCGCTCCCCCCTTTAATCCTTCTCCGGTCGCGCTGGTGACGCGTGAGCAGGGCGCCGCCCCCGGGGCTGCTGGGGAGTGTGGTGTTGGGAGTCTCCCGTCGGGGCTGCTGGGGAGTGTGGTGTTGGGAGTCTCCCGGCGCTCCCAGTGAGTCAAAAGTCTTTAGCCGTTCCCCTCACTGCGTTTGGTGCAGTGCAGGAGCTGATGCCCCGAGCGCTGTGTAGTCTGCACAGCTAATGTCCCCCCTACTAGTGAGCCTGCAGCATTTATTGTGCCATCGACTAAAGTAGCACTATAGTGTAGTTTCAACCTGCCATTTCAACCTCGCAAAATACACTTTTTGCGAGTCCTAAACTTTGCTTTTTAATACTTATAAGTCCCACCTAAGGAAGGCCCAAAAGGCTCATAGGGCAGGGTGTGCTGTATTTAAAAAGTAGGACGTGTCTACTTACATTTTACATGTACTGGCAGTGAAAAGTATTATGGTGATTTTTTACTGTTGTAAAGCCTATCTCTTGGTGCCTTTTTCCAGTGCCCTGAGTCACAAGTCTGTGAATGGCTCACCCAGACAGTCACACAAAAGGGGCTTAGCTGTGAACAGGATAGACCATGCTCGCCAAGTGACTAGGGTGGGACTCCACTCTGCCCCACTTACATTTCAAAGGGCTTAGTCTCCTGCACACACCTGCCTATTGTCAACTCTAGACAATTTGGGTCCTTGGCAGGGGAAGGAGCACAGTATCTAAAACTGGATTTTGGGAAAAACATGTATTACACCACACACAAAGCCTAGCACCATGTACAAATAATGGACGATATTAAATCAGAAGGGGGAGAGAGAAGGAACTGTGATCCATTCAGCCTCCTTTTTTGTAAGTTAAATATGGGAATGGATCACTTGACCTGAGTAACTAGGGTTTTTGCAAAGTTCGTGCAGTGTACCGATAAAAAACCCTCATTCACGTATACAAGTCGGGAAGGCGGTATATCTTGATTCTCAGCCCTACTCTTAAAAACATGACAGTATCATCATAGGATTAATTTTTGTATGCTTCCTCCATCCGGAGGTATACCACTGGGTATTGCAGTAGTGATCATGGAAAGGTGACAGTGTTAAGTGAAGTGAATCTTAAAAAGTGATGTTAAAAAACTCATAGAAACAGATCTTTATCTTTAATCAGTCTGGGTTCGAGATTTATTAAAATCT
The DNA here is from genome assembly GCF_964263255.1 of Lissotriton vulgaris. NCBI lineage: Eukaryota > Metazoa > Chordata > Amphibia > Caudata > Salamandridae > Lissotriton > Lissotriton vulgaris. Next base: position 398,554,986 of record NC_141700.1, read on the forward strand.
ATGTTGTGCGTCTGAAGACTGTTTTCACATGCATGACATAGATTTTATTAAATCTCAAACCCAGACTAATTAAAGATAAAGAACGAAAGAAAAACAGACACAGTTGCAAATATAGAACACTCGCGTGAGCTTATATTCCGAATTCATGTGAACTGCTTGTATGGTGTGAAAAAGCATGAGTCAGATAAACAAAGGCCACTTTAAAAGGAATTTACAACAGTATTGGCAGAAGATAATTACTGATAAAGCTGGCATGTGGCATGTGCTTTCATGTGGAAGAAAGTGTCCTGCTATTATATCAGGCTCTGCAGACAAAGGGAACACTCACGTAATAATAAAGTAAACATAAAAACATTGGCACTGAAGTGAACTACCTTGTATGTGGATGTGCTCCTTATGAAAGTGATACATACAGTCACTCGGACCCACTGCCCCATTCCATTTGCTGTAGTGGTTGAAAACAAAATGTGAAATACACACTCTGTCAATGTGTTAACTGTATTGAAAAATCTAGAGTTTGGTCCTAGCATCTTCTTCCTTATATAATAAAGAAAACACATTGTCAGATTGGACAGATAATTTTCTTCTCCACATCAGTCCTCCCTCATTTGTCCTCTTACTTCTACCATATTTGAGACTCTTCTCTCTGCCTCCACCCTAGGAAGGCCAGGTGGATTAACAGAGGCACAGTAGCCATGTCACGTCATTAATGTGTTACTGCATGCTAATGCAAACTTTTAAATGACAGAATGTGACACATTCCCTATAACCTGTACAATTCACTGTCCTACCCAGCTGTTAGACTTATTCATGTTCAGGTAGTACATACAAAATGAAACATACTTCACAGAAGTCAACATCTAAGTCACTGCAGTCACTCCTGATGTCTGGCTAGCACCTGCAAGATAAAGATATGGTTGCTTCCAGTTCCAATGAGCTCCTGGACTGAAATGAAGGAGTGGCAGAGGAAAAAAACAAATTTGGACCCTGGAATACCCATTCCCAGTTGCTCAAGACTAACACATTGTGTCAAATGTTTAATAGTTGTAGCATTTCTATCTTTTATACTTTGTTGGGAGGACAACCATAACACTTTAAATGAAATGTTGAAAAGGAATGCTATAGTAAATTATATGGGATTTTTATAGACAATGTGTATCATCAATGAGAGAACCAGTATTCTTTGAATGCTAATTTTCCACATGAATGTCAGAGTACATGAATGTTTAGATTGATATGTGCGGAGGTACATGTGCCAGATTGAGTGAGTCAAACTAGGTACATGAAGTACATTATCTTACTTGTACTCAACCTTTAAGTGGTCTCCTTTTACTCTAGCTTTTTACTTTGGATTTTAATCCAGGCAATGTAATGGCATTTGATGAGATGGATTTAGTAGCACCTGAAAGTAAACTCTCTTAAAAATAAATTGTACATGACAAGCATGACTTTGGTTGTTCAGTTGATTTTATTAAGTATTTGAGATATTGTAATATCAATTGGAGATTCAGGCAGAGCCCAAGGTTGCAAAGCAATATGGGATGGTTGTTACCTGGCCTGCAAGGAGCTTCTGAGTAAGGGAGTTTTGTTATAGCAGCATCAGTAATTAGATGTGAGGGATAAATGGTAATGGGGCTAACGGGATGAAAAAGCTGCGATTTGAATGCCTCTGTGAACTTAGATACACTTCTCGGTACACTCCAGAATCATTATTCGGCTGCCAATCTGCAAGGTTGTAAGCATCCAATTCAACATAGTATTCTCAAAGTGATGTTCCTTTGTTGACATAGCCATACCAAGGGAGAATGTTCAAGAATTTGTGTTTATAAATTAGGATTTCCTTGATATCATAAACATAGTCTCTGGCATATTGGTTTCTACTTAAGTCATGAATTGATCTCGGGCCTGTGTTGGCTCTAACTTCATCATTGAGTGCCCAGTACAAACATGGGATTAAGAGTTGCCATCACGCACTAGCAAACAGAATAGTATAATGCATTGGTCACAGCTCTGGTGTTTATCAATGTTGTTGATGTTGCTGATGTTTTGTACTGAAATATTTTGGGGTATTTTGGGTACGAAAGGGTGTGATGGCGGACCTAGTAACAGATCAGCGAAAACCGCATCAAGATCAGAAGAAGCTGTGACAGCGACTGGCTCTATCATGACAGCAGGGACTACTGGAAAGACCAAAACAGTCACTGAGTGATGAACCAGAGCAGTGGCAACAGCATCAACCACAATTATGTTTGTAATTACTATATCTACTATCACAGCATAAGCCACAATGGCAACAACAGCTGTCAGGAGCGCAGCTGTCATTTAGATGGACAAAAACAGCAACCCGGACTGTATGGACCACAACTGCAGCCACTGCAGCTACCACAACAGAGATCAGTGCAATGGCAACAGCAATCATCCTGGCATGAACCACAGCAGCAACAATAGTCAGAAGAGCTGGGATGACATATGCAGCAACTGCTCTGACCAAAGCCAAGACATATCGGTGACCACAGCTGCCTTGAAGACATGCAAAACAACAGCAGCAAGAACTTCCAGCAAGAGTGGATCAATAGTACTGACCACAGTCAATATTACAGCAGGGACAAAAGCAACTACCACAAACGTTGTACTGCAGTCAGGATGGAAAACAACCACAACAACTGCCCACATTTCATGGTCAAAATCAGTCATCACAATTGTAACCTTTGAGAAAATCAAGCAGCGTTGGACGAAGCAAGTAGGTTTAGATTTAATATATCAACACATGCAAACATCTACATCTTCTAATGCACACAGACTACTTGCGCTGTCTCTATGGAATCTGTTTCTGTGCATTCTATATATGTGCCTGTTGCTGTATCCTCCCCACCCCAACCATGTCTTGCTACATTGGACCAGGACCTCAATCTTATTGAATAAACAAACGGTAGCTCCACAAGCTTGGGGAAGAAAATGACACATACAAGGCCCAGAAAAACAGAGAAAGCACAGCAAAAATTGTGTGCATTTGTTTGTGCATATTTTTGCATGTGTTAGGACACAATATCCAGAACTATTGGATTTGCCAATGCTTGTTTTTGCTTTCATTTTTGCTTATGGCATTTGCGTGATATCCTGGGTTTTGGGCCTGCCGAAACTGACAGGCAAGCAAAAAGACATTCCAAATGATTATAAAAATGCACACTTTGATTTATTTTACAGTAATTCGTATAACTGTCTGTGAGACATGTGCATTTACAGTGACATTGACAAATCACATATTTAAAAATATACTCAGAACGTCCGTGACTGCACTGTTTATAAGGTGAGGTGTTGCTATTTTTGTCAGTTCTAATTTGGCCCAAAGTGCGATTTGACACTAGATTGGGGCATATTATCAAGGGGTTTTATCTCCGCTTTTTTGGCTTTAAAAGACAAGAAAGCGGAGATAAAATGATCTCCCTATTACCTAGCAGTCGCTAACACCAGTTAGAGGCAGCTAGTAGGAGATAGCGACCATCTTGGGCCCAACTTTGCATGTCAGTGATATCTATCACTAATGACATGCAAAGTGGGCGTGCCAAGATGTTAGCGACTGGAAACAGTCGCCAACATCGCTATCTCCTATTACCAACTTTTGGAGATATTCGTGCTAAGCACGAATAGCTCCAAAAGCTAACACCTGCCCCTGAGCAGTTCTTAGTCATGTTATACAATGGGAGGTGGATAACATGGCTAAGAGCATTAGTTCGGTAATGCATGAATATCGCTGATTTTTCAGCGATATTCATGCATTGCGGCCGATTTTTATCGCATTTGCGATAAACTTTGGTAATACCAAGGTTCATCTGTGATAAAAATCGCTGCAGCTCAGCGGTAAATTTTTGTCTCTAACCAAGCAATAGCGATAATTATCGCTATTGCTTGGTAATATGCCCCTAGATTTTTCGGGCAGATTTATGAATCTCTCATGCAGAGCAGTAGAGCAACCTAAATTGCTGCACAGCTTTTCTTGACCCAGAGAGAACAAGTTAACACCATATCTACAAAATATGGCACTGCTCTTCTCTATTCAAATGTTGAATCTCAATATGTCTGCCCCGTACGTACCATACACGCACACATTTGCACAATAGTGCAAAGATGCCTGCATGAGTCTAGAATAGGTTTTGTACATGAAAGGTACCCTTCCAGTACAAAATACTATGTTTACACGTACATTTTTTTGTGGCACAAAAGTTCTGTCTACAAATGTTAGTAGGAAAGTTTTTTGTCAAAAACCAAGGGTGGTTGTACAGACATGACTAAGCACCACCCATGGGGTGCCCCCTTGATACAAAGTAACACAAAGCAGCACCTTGCGCTATCTTTTAGGCAACTTTCCAGTGTTTTAGGAAGGAATGTAAATCTCAAATCAATGCTTTGTGCTGGTTATGTCACTTTTGTTGACTTTCCAGCATTGCAAAGTGCTGATAAATCTAGTCCTTCTTAGTCTCAGGGGAGCCATTTCATGCAAGACAGCTAGCCAGACAGCACTGAATGAAAATACAGTAGAGCATGCTTACAAATTTGTTGCACGGCAAATAGGTGTATTTAGCTGATTAGAAAATACCACTGCCGGGAAGTTTCTGTAAACTCCCCCCCATCTCCCCCCTCCCTGGCTGCATTAATGTTTCTTTGCTCTACGAAAATATCCGAAATGACATTTTAAAGGTTCCTTGGCTGCACTTCCACTTCACACAATGACTCATTCGAGTCTTTGTGTTAGTCAGTAATGACATGGCAGCTTTAAATCATGAAAAAGGTTGCGTTTGACCAAACCAGAAAGGATGAACTTCTGGGAAATTCCTTTCAGTGGATTTTTGAATGAAGCTCGGAATACTTGGGTGAATCCATTATGCTCCCTTTTCTTTTTTTTTTTTTGTTGCTGCTCCTTCAAAATTACTCATAGTTTGTTTGAGGGGAGGAAGTCAGCAGTAAATTCTTTGCGCCCTCTTTTGTTAGTACAGTAACAAAAAAGACGACTCAGCGGGTGAGAAATTGTTTGTCAATGAGTCTATATGTATTAAGTTGACCCAAATGAGGAAGCCCACATTAAGATTTTATGAAAAAAGTACGGATTCTTGTGACTGTGCACATTCCTACTTGTTTATATGTGGAGTTGCTAAGCACAGCTGCAGTGAACTGGGAAAAATATACAAAGCCTAGTCCAGTGTTCTATTGTCTTGATTGGAGTCACCACTGCCTCCAAAAATCAGATGATTTAGTATTAGCTTGTGTAACTTACTTGGTTCTATTGTATAGCGCTCTGACACCTTTGGGTAAAGTTTGCGCTATATAAAACTGCATTAAATAAATAGATTCATAAATAAATAAATTACGATACAGTTCTAACTAAGGCCTTATATTTTTAGCCTGGATTTAGTAAAACGTTGTGTTGCGTTTGCATCACAACATTTAGGCAAACAGGCGCAAATTTTCGAACTGGGAGTTATCTACTAGCATAAACCTTGTGTAATAGACGCGGAGCTGTTCTGCTCTTTCCCTTTTTCTCTTTCTCTTTGCAGTGCCTTCGGTTGAGCTGAGTTGCATGAACAATTAGTACATTTGACCTTTAGTTTCTATATATTCTAGTTTGTGGTTGCAAGCCCTACATCGATATTTTGAAGACTGATTAAAGTATGATAAAAAAATCTGGATTTCATAATCCACCGTTTATACTTTTAATGCATAAACTAAAGAAATGTTATCATTATTACACTAGTTCGGGAAATAATTCCATATATTCATTATCAACGGGTTAGTGCTTTATAAATGCTTTGAAGTGATAACAGCGCTTAACAATAAAGTGCATCACTGGTTATGTTGCAGCCTTAATTTAATGATTGATATATGACTGATATAAGCACAGGCCTAAGTAGAAACTACATAAACTATGCTTTTTAATTATGTTCAGCATACAGAATTTATTAAGGCTCAATGCGTTTCTCTGGCACTCATGGAATGAGTAGAGATTGCAGCAAATGGATATTTGTTTTATTTTGTGTTGGTCATAAAGTTCTCAAAGAGAAAAGTGTCTCAAATGTTGATTAGTCTTTGTCTCCTCAGTGTGTGTATTCCATGTATGAGTACTCGATGTGCTTGGTATGAAACTGGGGAGCAAAACTGGACACGGTGCGTGCAGCGCTTTACCGAAAGAAGTCTATATAAAATGCAGGATTGGAATTCCGTATTTGACCACCCAAAGAGCATATAGAAATTTACCAGTATTACACATTTTTGAACTGAGGTATCTTGGAGGCTTATTCCTGGGCCTGGCATCCCTCTCTGTACCCGAGTGTCTCACAGAGCATGGGTATTATTAGAATGTTGACAAAATATCACGTTTGTTGCATGTTAGGCATCATATGTATGTAAACCCAGAGGGCTGCACTAGTAAATAGACTCAGGGACTCATTTATGCCATTTGGCGTGGGGCAGTGCAGCAAGGCATCTTGCTGAGCTGCCCCTACGACAAAGTCAAAGGGCAGGAATGCACCGCATTTAACCCCTTGACTGCAGCGGCTATTCCGCCGCAGTGCTAAGGGGGTGGAGGGGCCGCGCGGCGGTCCCGTGCTCGTGACGGAACCGCTCCGTCACGGCACGCGGGTGAGCTGTGCTTGTGACGGAACGGTTCCGTCACGGCCACGCCCGCTCGACAGAACGCGCTGCGCAGGCGCGGCGAGCGGGCCGTGACGGAACCGTTCCATTACCAGCACAGCCCACCCGAGGCTCGTGACAGAACGGTTCCGTCACAAGCATGGGAGGGGGTAAGCAATACAGTGAATTCTTGTCATTTCTGCCTGCGCTGGCACAGTTTCGTCAGACTAGTGCCATCGCAGGCACCCTTGCACCATGGTGCAAGGGTGACTGTTGCCCGCAGAATTTTTCTCTTTGTATTTGAGCTGCAGAATGCAGCATACATAGAAAGAGGAAAAAAGAGGAGAAATTACGTTATTTCTTTTCGATAAGCCCCACATCGGGAGGGATACATATTTGGTGCTGCCCCAGGTTTGCATGTTTTTGTAAATCTAGGGCAGCATCAAGTTCCATGGGTGTTGTTTGGGAAAACCCACTGCAACCAGGGCTGGATTGGGAATGCAAACCGGACCTGACAATTAAGTCGGACTGGCTAGAGGGAGGGGGAGGGGGAGGGGTTGCACGTGGAAAACACAGCAGCTGCTTTTGTTACAGGGGGTCTATATTGTAGCTATGCTGCAAAGCTGGCCCCTGGTAACCAGGGTTCCAGAACTGGCTCTCACCCTGGTGGCACATTGGGGAAACACCCGGTGCCCGCTACGGGCACTGACCGCAATTCCCATGGAATGCTTTCCAGGCACAGAGTAAGCAGACACAGTGAATTGCACTGCATGACCTAACTCATGATTTATGAGGCCCATCAAAGCCATGCAGGGTAGCTTTGGTTGGCTTCATAAATCTTTGAGACCACCCTGTCACACATGTACCACTTTACTTGGCGCAAAAGTGACAGTGGTGTGAGAAGTTGGCCTGGTATATGATGTCCACTATTCTAGTGGGCACCTTGCACCAGTCCAAACAACCCTTATGGTGATGGTTGTAAAGTCAACCTTATAGACCAGCTATCCTAGTGGTAGCATGGACAAAGCAGTCTTAGGCTAAAACTTCAGAGAGCATGTGAAGCCAGCTGTTTTACCAATAATAGTCCCTTGAATACCAAATGGAAGGACACCACACAAGGTATATATCAAATACATCTGTATTTATTACTAACACAACCCCTCTACACTTTTTATGAGGTCAGAGTTCAAGATACAGCACAAGTTACTCAATAAGCATACTATAAGTTGCACAAATACAATTCTGCCCTAGGGGCCTCACGAACCATATACTAAGTAAGTGGTATAAGACCCACTTCAGAAAAGGTGAATAGGCCTAGGGCCTAGAAAATTTCTGGGGCTACACTGGACAACCAAAGGTTAGGAAGTAGGAGTCCCACAGGATGCGTGTGCAGTGTCTAAACACACACGCGAGTTACCATAGAGTTTCAATGGGAACGTAAAAGTTACAAAGTAATAGATTTCGGACACTTACGGGTGGACTACGCGAAAACCCTGTTAAACTAGGACACTTGGATAGTTAATACCCACGGGAGCACCGGAGTACTCGAGTTACCTCACCCAGGGAAGCCGGGTGCATAGGTGTCTTTTCGTGTCCGGTTTTGTCACTGAATCCTATGGAGAGTTGCAAGAAAGTGCTGCAGGCGACCAGGAGGAAAGTGTCCGGATGGATCCAAGGCTGGATCAGAGCAGTGAAGAACCTGAAAGCAGAGGTGACAGAGTCTGGGTCACTAGCCAGTGACCAGGAAGGAACCAGGCGATGTTGAGATGCAATCAGGTGAAGAGGTGAAGCTTGTCTCCACAGCCACGAGGTCCAGGAGGTGTCGATGACAACCAGGAGCTGGACTCAAGCTGTCCCATGACGGATCTAGCTGTTGGCGGTGATGGTATCCGGATTGGACCCAACAACCTTGGCAAATGCAATCCACGCAGGATTGGAAGATTGGCTTCTGTTCAGACCAGCAAGGTCTGGGGAGCTTCTTCGTTGCAGGGAAGCAGGAACAAGCCTAGAGCAATCAGGAAAGCGGTAGTGTTTTAAAAAGAAGGCTTCAGAGTGGCCACTAGCCAATGGGCTAGCAACCACAAAGACGCATTGAGCTGAAATGCAGGCGCAGGCCCCACGTGGCACTCGTGGAGTGTGGAGGGCTGTGCTTTGATGCAAATGCTGCTCGGGTCTGGGGCTTCTCAAACTCCAATGCACAACTTCAAAGGTAACTCAGAAGCTGCACAGGTATCAAAAAGCAGGTAGTCCAGGATGTCCAGTCCCACATCTCTCGTGTCCGCCACGGGTCTCAGCTTTGCTGTGGATGTGGGTCCAAGTCAGAGAAGTTTGGAAGTCTAGATTCTGCATCGCTAAGTCTTCGGGTTCCAGCAGGAGCACGACAAAGCAAACCAGCAAGTTACTGTTGGTGCCTGTTTGCACAGGGTGGTCGCTCCTTGACCACAAGGGAGATGTTTTCAGTCTTCCAGTCGATATGGAACGTCCAAGGTCCAAGAGTTTCATTTCAGAGTTTCTTTCCATGATAATCTAATGTCTCTAGACACAGCTCCTAACTTTATACCACACTAAGGGGCTGGATTACCTGCTAGGCCCCTCCTGTGGCTGGAACCTGAGAAGGGGGTGGTTACACATCTTTCTCTTTGTTCAGTTTCACGCCAAAGCTGGGGCTGGAGTGCCCCAGCAACTGGTTTGAACCGGGCTATGCATGGAGCACCTTGTGTGCCCCAGGCAGTGTCTAGAAACAGCAGTTTCCATTGAACCCACCCTGCCCCAATACACTACAGGCTGTCTGGGGAGGTGCCAGCACCTCCCTTGACAGGAAACCTATTACCTATTGTCCAGGCCTCCCCTACCGGAGTTTTGTCCAGCAGCAGAAGGTCAGACTTGTGTCTGTGGCAGCAGCATCCATTTTGTGATGCTGAGTCTCTGTTTAACTTTAACCAGTTAAAGCAGTAACTACATGTCTTCTCCCTCTAGAAGGGTGGAATGCTACCCCCGCCACCAGGACTGGCGGGGGGGAGGGGTAGTATTCCAAAGTGTTTTACACCTTACACGACATGTTTTGATGAAGCCAAACCAAAGTTAGCATTAACCGCGAGGATTATAATGCACATGAGTATATGGTATGGCTATATCATAGAACAGCTATAAGGACATGGTTCTGAAAGCTGCAGACAGGCTCAGCTCATGCTAGAGCACCATCTCACATAAAACCAAGCACTCTACCTTCAGGATTGTCAACGCCTGCCATAGGAGTGACTTATAGGTATATATGTGTCTATATATAAGGGTAGATATAGGAATACTATATCTAAGCAAGGGGTGATTACACCACCTGGCTCAAGCTGAGTGTTCAGCCTGTGGTATCAGTTTGGATGACCAGCCAGGGGTGGCATAATTCATGCTGCAGCCCCTGGTAGGCCTTGGATGCACCTATGCCCTGGGTACCTATGGTACACAATACAGGGGCTCACAAAGGTGACCCAATACCCAATTAGGTATGTACCTAAAGTACATGGTATGAATTTAGAGAGACCTCTGGGCTGTGGGTCTGATTAGCAGACCCACAGCCACATTAAAGTCGAAAAACCAGAGTATCACAGCAAAAAGTGGGGGTGGACATAGGAAGCAGACCCTACTCTCCTACAAGTAGGTGCTCGTAAATAAGACCCTTAGATTGCAACACAGATGCACACTGTATTTCTTATCACCTGCACTGCACATCACCATGCATAGAAGTAATGTACTCAACCAACAGTCTGTGAGGATGAGAACAGGGAAACTGCTGTATGGGGCCAGTACAGGTTTTCACTGGTGCCCAGACAGCTTCACTCAGGGTTTCTGTTGGGCCATCCTTATCCATCCCAAAAGTTGCAACCCTCAAGTGGTGCACAACAAATATACATTGGTGAGCTACTTAATGTGACCTGTTAAGGGGTAATGTGTCTCACAACATGTTTTGTAATTGCAAAGTGGATGTCCTCATTTGCCAAACATTGTCAGTATGTCTGTCCATTCATAATGGTAGTATATTTTTCACAACATATCTAAAAGAGTATGGCTAGAGTTATTTCGATGGTTCAAGATGTGACTTTCCATACATTGTTAAAGACTGGAAGCTCATTCAGATTTATGGAGACGATCACAGTGCAACCAACCACATCCAACAATGGTCCATTACATCTTCACAACCACCAGAACTCATTGTACTGAACTCCAAACGTAAATCCGGCAAGCCCAGAAATGTAATACTGTTGGCTATCCCAGTATTTACCAAGATTGACTCACCACAAAACACAACACACAGACAGGCAGACAGACAGACACACACACACACATAAACAAAACACACACAGACCTCTGTCCTTCAGGGAATTGGTATGTCTTGTGACCTAGAAGATACTAAGCAATTGGCCGTCTGCAGTAGTAATCCCCAGGGCCAGAGAATGAGACTACAGCCATTAGAGGTAGATTTTTAAAGCCCCCTATGTCAGCCTCTCCAGCTCCTCAGGAGTTAGTTGCAACAGGCTTAGCAGGGGCATAAGTAAGGGAAAGACAAAGAGTGAGAAAAATAGAGAGAAAGAAAGAATGGCAGGAAAGCATGTCTGGTCTGAACATTTTAGGTCTCACCAACCAGACAGCGCACACTGTATCGTTGCAAAAGGTCTTGTTTGACCCTACAGTGTTCCTAGAATCTGCCCATGCATACCATTGGTTTGATTTATTGTCACTCCCACTTTCTTGCTTCTTATTATATGGCTTTCCTTCCTCTTTTAGTGTTCGTCCCTTCCCTGGAGCATAGCCTCTTTCATGGTCTTTTGATGGGCTGACTTGTATCCTTCCACCTCTCATACTTAGATAACAACTTTTTTCTTTTAATTCAACACTCCATGACAGTTCATGCATTTGCTAGATATCTCCCTCTTGTGCTGCTTCCCCCTCAAATATCCACCACCCCCACAGTGATGCTTTCCACCCCTCTGCGTTTGTCTGAAAAATCACAGCGACAAAGCTATATTTACAGGGATATGGCTCAAGAGTAGAATGTAAGGGTTGTTTTTTTTTTATTAATCTCCTGTTTTCCACATATTGCATAAAAGCACAAGTTTTGACAGGCAAATACCTTTAATAGGGCTGTGGAAGGGCCATCCTCTGCACTCACTCAGCTGGCCTATGAGGCAAAAGGTAAAATTAGCATTACACTAGTCCTCGAGGCACATATATTTGCTCTTTCACAAGAACAAATGTCTGAATCCTGTAGAAAATAAATTAGAATTGACAAGCATTTCCCTTTAAAACCTCATTATTTACAATTCTGTTCAGAGTTTCTTGAGTGAAAAGATAAAAAAAAAAATTGTCTTGCCATTTATAACGTGTGAAAATTTTGAATTCAATGTACAAATTTGAAATACCATAATGCATGTGTCTTCTTTTCCTCCAGGAATTTGATTTTTTTTTTGTTTTATGTTTTTAAACAATACTTTACAGGCAAGCAGTTACAAAGCCAACAGCTCTGCACTTGCATTAGATAGGTGAGACCTATTGGCTTAGCCAATACTTGTTACTGGGGTAGTTTTGATTCCTACTCCTGCCCTGGTAACCTGAACCTCGGAAAAACTCTCACTCAGAAAATAAGCACTAAGGGCCAGATGTACGAGCAGACCGTTTTGCGAATCGCACATTATGATTTTTTGCGACTTCCAAAATGTAATGTACTAATGTGTCTCAGACACATTTAGCAATTCCCAATAGGTTCGTAAATTACCTGCCTCATCAGTATTCATGGGGCAGGTTTGCAATTTGCGAACCATTGGGACAGGCCAGCAGTCACATGGATGGTGGTGTCAGCAGACCACCATGTCTGTGACTGCTTTTTAAATAGAGCAGTTTTTTTTAAAAATGCAGCCCGTTTTCCTTAGATGGAAACGGAAACCTTTCTGTTTCATTTTTTAAGAGTAGGCCGTGGTCCGTTGGATCACTGCCTGCTCTTAAAAATATTTTCGCTGCCAACACAAAGGAAAAGGGGTTTCCGGGGGGACCTCTTCCCATTTGCGGCTGGCTTACCACCTACTTGAAGTAGGTGACATCTGCAATTGTTCATACCAGTGCGATTTGCTACTTGGAAGGGACTTCCTTGGCATGTCCTTTCCTAATAACGACTAGAAAACCCTATGTTGCGAGTCGGTAATAGATTACTGACTCGCAAAATGGGGTTTGTACGTACCACAACCCCTTTTCAGTGCTCGCAAACTGGCAGATTTTCTTTTTGCGGTCGCTAGAAAGAGTTCTACATCTGGCCCCATGTCCTACCAAAATTTTAATGCACCATATACTCAGGTCAACAATGGACAGTTAAAACGATGCAGACTCTTCTGCCTCATGATATTAAAAAAACATTTTATGGCGGAAATACAGCGCTTTTGTAAATGTGAAGTCTTCATTTTTTCTCAATAAATATGTCTAAACATTGAAAGATGTTTTTTTTTTGTCCAGGGCTTTTAGAGGTCTATTAACTATTAAACAGTGGCTTTTGGACATTTTAAAAGAGCAGAAAATAATTATTTTAAAAGGCAAGGTATATAGAAAACTTTCAATTGGATATTGTTTCCAATGCGCTTGAGCGCGGGGCGTTCAACAGTGCTAAACATGTCTCTCTCACTATTTATAGAGAACGCGTTCATTACGTTAAAGTTCCTTAACCGAAATGTAAGTGAAAATGCCTTCACAAAATAATTGAGGCCTGTGCAAGAATAACCGTGGCTGTGTTTTTTTAACCTTCTTTAAAGAAGCTGCTTTGTCCTTTAGTTAGTCATCACAAAACCGAATGAGAGACTAGTCACCAGGACATATTGCCATGTACTTATTAACTTTCTAAGTGATGAGTAGGCGCCAGTGCAATGATAACTCCTACCATCAGAGTCAGTTTCTTTAATAAGGCTTTGCAGCTATCAACTCCCTGAGCAGTGGAGATTTCGTGGGGGCTTTGTTATCTTAACATTGGAGGCACATGCCTGACGGAAAATAGATGCTATTTCAATAAGTGCATAACTTTTGACCGTAGCTTTAGCTTCACTTTAATATCCGAGAGACATGAAAAAATATGTGATTTTTAATGAACACATCACTGCTGACCGAAGCCTTTAGCACTTTAATATACAGGGAGAGGCAATCTTTATTAAACAAATTTGTAATCAATTATCTGTTTACTTCTGGTATTTGCTAATATATAAGGGTAACAACGTGCTTCAAAGTTATGTTACTTGTGAGCTAAAGTGTAATAAAATACAGATATTACACTTCTTTAGAGTAAATGTTTACATTTTAGTGACATTTTTCATGAGAAACGGAAATTTTGATCTTGCAGGTCACATTACTTCACTCATTAACGTTCTTTCTATTTTGCTACTTTTCTGTGATAATTTAAAGGTGTTGAGATTTACCCTCACAGCATAATTTCACAATTTCAAAGCAAGGGTACGAGTACAGTGCAAAGCAGTATGACTATCTTGATGGGCAGGCATAGTCTAGGTAGGTTAAAAATGAACTTTGGGAGGCAAGAACAGGAGCCATGAGGGTGGAGGACATGTCGGCTTCAGATATGTTCCTTTGCATGTCTCAGAATTAAATGTTTCTAAAATCTACTACACCTCATTTAGATTGCCCAGAAAATGAGTTTAACGCGAAGCAAGACCCATAATATTATACCCGCCCTCCATAGGGAATCCAATGTCCAGTGCTTAATTTTGAACAAAATACTTGCAGGGGCCCAAAGTTTTTCTCAGAAACCCATGACCAGTGCTGCCAAATGTTGGGGTTACCAAATACCAATTTCTGCCCCCTTATTTAACTCTTTCAGTTTCCTTTTCATCCCTGCGTTCCCCCATTGTCACTGTTTTCCTGCGTTGTCTTTCTCTCTTCCATTCTGCCTTTTTTGCTCTTTTTCTGGGTTAACCTCATCACTGCGACGCGAATTCCGGCGCAGTGCTGAAGGTTCTAACCGCGGGCACGTTCATGACAGCCGTCATCAGCACACGCCCACCGCGACGCATGATGGATGGGAGCCGTCATCAGCATCGAAGAGGTTAAATTCTGATGGTGAAAAAGAACTCCTGGTTCCCAAAAACGAGTGCCATTGGGCTCTATCTATAACCACCTGCTCAGACTAAGTACTGCCAATGGCACATGCTTTCATCGGCTGCCAGTCACACACATATATTTGCTGCAAAACAGGCATGTATAATATCAAAAAGCCTCTCAATTTAATATAAAAAAGTGATAGATACCTGAATTATTCTCAGCCACTCATAATTACTCGGGTCGTTCCCAGTCCATTGCTATTTTGCACACCATGTCACCTCAGTTTGGACTCAGTCAGATGCAAATCAGCACTGCCCCTGCTATAATGGGAACAGTCGAGTCGGAACTGCCAGCCCAAGTTCTCCCTGAACTGGAACACAAGCCCACCTGGACCTGTTTTGCCCTTATTAGGGCTCCCAGTATAGCTTGGCTCAGTGGCACAATGCCCATGGGACCCATATCCAGGCATACCCATCATACTTAGGGCATCAAAGAAAATGTGATGTGTGTAATGATTTCATTAATCTCAGCCACTGGCAATTGCTTGTGCCACATCCCAATCCTTCATTGTTTGCCAACTATGCCACTTCACTTTGGACTAAGCCAAAAGCAAATCAATCTTGACCTTGCTCAAATGGAACAGCTCAGTCTACCACCATTCACCGATGTCTTCCAAAAACCAACACGGAAACCATTTGTTTTATGCAGCATCTTTTTTTTTTAAGAACATGGGTTGCTTTAAAAAAAAAAAAAGATTCCTGTTAGGCAATGTAAATGCAAAAATGGAGGAATGCAGTCCATTTCAGGTCACTATCATACAATGGTAGCCAATCCCAGAGGGTCCCAAATAGCTCCCTGTTCAATTGATATTTATTAGGCAGGTCGTTCTGAGCCCACTGCAAATGGCCAGTTTGCAATTCAACCTATTAAAACCTAGGTCACATTACAAATAAATAATACAGGTAGCAAAAAGTCAATGCGCAAGCAGCTCCTCTGAAGTCAATCATAATTCAAATAAATTGTGATCTCTTGTCCTGGAAAACAAGAGGTAAACTAGACATCACACACTGTTATGGTGTAAGGATTATCTATCTGGTTTGGTAGCCTGCCCTATTATAAAATACCAATCGTGAGTCACGAAAAATTACCTTGTGCAACTCATGGCAGAATGTCTCAGGTGTGTAGTTCTTCCATGTTATCACCTGTAATTTCCTTTATCACGTTCAGGTTAGAATTCAACAAGGCCTGACACATTTTCTTTAAGCACAGAGTGGAGAAGGAGGATCTCAGAAATGCCGAAAGCTAGAGACATTTTTTATGTCTGCCCTGCACGATATATTTAATTATATTTTTACTTAGTTGTGTAGAAACTTCATAGGGCCTCATTATGATGTTAGGCAGAAAGTCCTCCAACAGCTTGTTGGAGGCTTTCTGCCTGAAATCAGAGATTTCCGTCCGACCACCGGATTACAATACTGGCGGTTGGACGGAAACCAACGGGACAATTCCACTCCGCTTCCAATGGGCTCACAGAGCCCTTTGGGGCAGTGATTGGAAATGTAATTCTCAAATGGGAATAAAGCCAGCCTCTGCTCTGCTGTTAGGATGATAATTTTGCTTTCCACCTGATCTTTCATGGCGGCCCGCCCACCATGAAAAGGCAGGAGGAAAGTGACTTTGGGAGCCCCAAGCCGGGTGCACTTCCTCCAGGCCCTCTGCTGTGGTACCCCTCTAAACATCCCTTCACCATGTGGCAGGCACCGTATAGTGCCTGCAACACTGTGCTGGGATGTTTAAACTCTGCATATTTTCCATTGAGGCTTGTGCTGCAAGCAGCAGCACAAGTCACAATGGAAAAAGTACAAGATCCGACCACCAACAAGGCAGACAGATCATAATCTGGGAAGCGGGACCTCCGACTCCTTGTCGGGCGGTCCAGCTACCGCTACAATGCCGGTCAGATGTGTGTTTGACTGGCATCGTAATCGCCGCCCGAGAGATTTGCAAAAAATAAATTGAGGTCAGCAAATGTGCTCTTTTTATATTTAATGCAGGGGAACCAATGTCTGTCAGCATTTCTGAATTTCCTCTGAAAGTACTATGAAGTTGTAAGGTGCTGATAGAATTACTGTTAATTCCCCACATTATTCCTTCTGGTCTATAAGGGTTAAACAATCATTCCGAGGTGATCATGTTAGCTTCTTGAAAGATACCCTAGATGATTGTGAGGCCCACATGGATCCCAATAAAACAAACACATATATAGAGATGGCTTAAAAAAGCGTAATCTTAGTAAGGATAGAAAGTTTGATGGCAATATCACTGGCGATAATAGTTAGGAGTTATCCAGACCATTGTGTAAGGCTTCATTTATTGTTTTGTTTACATTAAATCATATTAGCCAGAACTAAGGAGAAAAATTATTGTATTGTCACTCCTAAAGCGCATGTCATATTGAGGTATTTCATTATATTATTACATATGTATTTTGATTTATTAAGATTCTGGTGTGTATACAAAGTATTCTGAAATGGGGTATAATTAAGTGTAGTAGGATTTCAGAGACAATTTCAAAACCATGCAATCTTCCTCTATAATGCTGCATTCTAATGCCATCCCTGACATATTACGGAAGAAGTGGCTAACACAAGCCTAATTCTTGTGCAATTTAAAGTTTGCAATAAAGTCTCCGTGGATATCTAAGTAAAATTACATTTTTTTGTAATGAAAGATTTACTTGCACACCATAATTCTTTTGTCTTGATTAATTTTCCTATTCCTTTTTTTTTACTTGGACATTTATGTTAGGGAAATAAAGCTCATGCTATTCCTTTGTTTCCATCTTGATAATGGCCTTGTAGTGGATCAATTAAAGGTGAAAAATAGAGGCGTACAAATTGACAATTGTACTCACCTATAATATTTCTGACTACTTGACAATTGTGGTTATTGGTACCACCCATGAAGATTGTATAATTATCTTCTTTGTTTGTGAGCAATGAACACCTGGATGTTTCCTTATTATTCACATTTTGGCAAAAACGATGATTTTAATCTTGTTAAATAATAAATGTTTGTTCTGCTGCTTTTCATTTGTTCTTCTATAACAAAACCAGATATTTAATTCCTAAATAACAGTTTTTTATTAAGCACATAAAATACTAAATGTATATGACTGCTCTGTAGCCATTCACATGATGTGGACAAACTGCTAGGAAAATAGAATATGTTAGTTGAAAAGCTTGATGGTTTAACTGTAATTCCTTAGGGCCACCAATATGCAAGCCCTAGACACAGTGCCAATGATGCCCACAACATAGTCAGAATGACAACCATTATGCAATTAGTGGCTGTTATTGGTCCATTCATGCCAAATAGTTGCCAAGAAGGACAACCATTATGCCAGGCAAAAACCATTCTACTTAAGATGATCCATTTGGTCCATGGAGATCACCAGGTAGCACTGGTAGTCAAAACTGTTAGCATTATTTCCAGGGAAACACACTGCCTGTCACAGACATATACAAACAGCAGAGCGTGAGTTCCGTGCACACTTGCACACAAAACCACACACACACAATAATACATGTATTCACACACATATCCCATCATGGGAAGTGTCTACCACCAAACCTGCTGCCCTGAGCTTTTGCACTTAAAGAGAACAATTCCTCCACACTGCTATACTGAAGATGATCCACTCTACATGGTATTCTTTCACACACATGTGCTTGCACAGGCTGATTGACTGCATGGGGCCTCAAATTATTCAGTCGGCAGGCATTGTTGCTTTTTGATTCGTTGGTTGATTTTTTGAAAACACACATGAGTCTCACTTAGTATGTGTCTTGCCATGTATTTGTGTTGGTTGCCTGACATGCAGAGTATTTGGAAGAGAACAGCAATGCCTCCTACATGATCATAAGGTGATGCTGTTCATGTCTAGCCCCTGGTAATGGGATTTACCACACATGTAGTTTTTTATTTATGTTTACTGCTATTTTGAGAACGCAAGTCAGGCATTGAGGGACACATGTACTAAAAGGTTTATGGTCTCAGACATACTGAATCAAAGTTTGTGACCACAAAAACATTTTCCAAATGTACTAAACTCATTTTAGGAGTCAGTAACGATTTAGAAATAAATAAGGAATCACTATTTGGAAGTGGTGTCTTATAGGCATTCCTTCAATGTTAAGATTCCTATCCCTATGTATCAGGGCTCTAGGGCCGAATTATGGGTCATAAACCATTAAAAAAGTTGCTGGTCCCCAAAATTGGTGTGGTAACTCTTTCGCAAAATGGAAGGGGTCCCTGTGTCATTTCGCAGGAGACTCTTCTATATGAACACAGGAAGGTGAGTCAACCTAAACCACACCCGCCATGTGAATTTTGAAATGCGTTTCGGGAGTAGAATCTCTAAAAGAAACTTTAAAATGAGAAAACTTTTTTTTTAAAGCATCCTGTTTCTTTATTTAGAGACAATCACAGACATTCCGGTTATGGCCACCAATCGGAGTGTGTCCCAATTTGCAACCTACCTCATGACTACTAATGAGGTCGATCGGATTGCAACACTCTCCAATTCAGAATTTAGGCAATCAACCAAATGGTACAAACGTCGGTTGGAAAAAAAACCTTACTGGTTGCAAAAACTCTGCTCAGAATTTTCGACCATTTTGTGCTTCCAATAAAATAGTACATCTGGCCCTGAGTTCCCAAATATTAGTATGTTCACAAAACCTTTGCCTGCTTAGTACTATTTTCAGATCCTGGGTGATAATCACCTGAATGTTAACCTGTTGCATGTTATTATAAAAAATAAAAAAAATTGCCAGCTTGTGCTTTAGTTGGTTCAAGGCATCTATTCAGTGCGGATGACCAGGATCCTATTGAGGGCTCGGTTTGTGTGGTTTGGGCCTTGTTGAGGATAAAGGAGGTATCAGACGTCTTTGAGGAGACACATAATTAAATAACTCTCCTTAACTTACACTGACCAGCTTTTAAGTATCCATGGAATGGGGGTAATTTTTGATAACCACGATCTCCCCTGATGGGCAAGCAAATGAGCGCAAGAGTGAAGCAGAGTGTGTTAATTTTGCATGACCACGGGTACATTGTGGCAAGAGTAACATACCATGTGGTTGAAGGATGGAAACTGTTAAAACATTGCCTCGCTTTCTGGTTGGGTGTACAGGGTATGCCTATTCAAGCAGAAGAGTCACTTTCTTTTTTCGAAATACGAGGCATGCATTAAACAAAATGCATTGCACTTTTATTGGCCACCCAATATGATAATGATAATTAGAACATTGGAATGTTGGGAACTCCATTGAAAACAATGGAGTGCTCTGGACTTATAATGACTGGTATAAGCCTGGAGCTCCAACATTCCAATGTTTCTTTGTTCACTGCTCTGGCTGTGAACAAAGGCTTCAGGGAACCTGAGGGGATTCCAATCCCCTCACGCTCCCAAAAGGCTTTGTTTTTTTGTTAGAACATTCTAATAGCCTTATAGCCCTTCGTAGATGGGCTATACTGCTATTAAAGTCCCTCTTCCTTGTTAAAGGCCCTCTCCTTCGGCTCGGAGCCTTTAACGCTGGAGAGGGCCTTTAATAGCTGGTATAGCCCTCTACAGCGGTCTATAAGGCTATAATAGACAGCAGCAGGTTATATCAGCGGTGCACTAAAACACCACTGTAAGATTCCAGAGGGTTTGTTTAAAGCAAGGACTTCAAATTCATATTTTAGATTTGTATCATTCTATGTGGTTCTATGTAGACCAGATGATAGGGAGAGTGCCTGGAGGTTTTGTATGCAGAACTATATTTAAATCTGTTTTAAAATGTGCTGATGTTTAGTCAATTTTAAAAGATCCATCCATAATACTAATTGATGTCGGTTTTTGTGTAATGAAGAATGTCGAACACATTATTATCTCTTTCTAATAAATCTTGCTCAATACACAAATGTGCAAATACCTGTTTCCTACATTTTCAGTTGTATTGGCCCGCATGTTTTTATATTCTTCTATTTATGCAAATGCAGAAGCATAATTTTTCATAAGTGTTTAGTGTTTCTGATCCTAGGAACACTAAATTAAATTGTGCCCTAGTAAGATTTATGGAGCACGCTGTAAAAAAACTTAGCGAGGTGCCCACAGTTTGAGACTCCCCATTGCAACAAAGTCGTCAAGTTTCACTTGTTATTTCCAGCCCTTTTGGCTATTAATGAATATGACATTTTATATGAAAGCCTTACCTGATATTGCTACCCATATTGATCTTTTTATGAACATGATATTTTAAATGTAATTTTGAAACCTTTCTAAAAATGTTTTGTATTTGCAATGGTTTTTTTAAATCACGCAATAAAGTCTTTTACTTACTTATTTTCATAATTGTAATCAGACATATTTGGGAGTTGCGCTCTATGTGATTATACATGAAATTGTTATGGCACTGAGACATTATTTCTTTATCACTGACACCTGCGTGCACTACGATAGCCATTTACATATATTCTACATGAAAACAGACAGTTCCTTCTATAATATTTACGGCTGAGGACAGAGGACACTGTCCCTCGTCTCTCCTGGAACTCATCTCATTTCAATTAGAACAGATTCTGTCGTCAGACTTTCGCATAGACAACTTGAAATACTTTAACATCGACATAATGCTTTCGTACTACTTTTTCTGTATACAACGTTCTTTTAAATGCTTTTTTATGTTTCATGGTTCAAGGGATGTTAATGGAAGGCTGTCCTATAAAGTCAATCTATAAAATAAAATATTTTTATCACGCAACTGTATTGTATTTTATTTCACATAACAAAAACAACATCCGCAGCTAGAGTTAAACAGATCTCTTGACCAGTTGTTTAAATCTTCTCAATTAAAACATTAAGGCTGATGGGGTCCTTAAAAAATTGGCAGTCTGCCCCCCAACCAGTGATGTGCTGCCGAGACACCAGCCGCAGGCAGATCGCCAAATGTTGTCACATTAGTTGGTAATTAGGTTTGGACTGGAGACAGTTCCACAGCCTTTGTTCACAATACCAAATAAATAATAATACATAGAAGTTCTTTGGCTAAGCCTCCTCCCATAGTGCTTCCTTGAAGCGCCCTTCACATTCTGCACCAGGTGACTGCACGCATAAAGAGAGTGGGACAATGGGTCAGCTTGGCTTCCTTTGCTTTGTGTGATGGGTCAGTCAGATTTTGGATCAGGCCACAGGGTGACCACTGTGGGCCTAATTTATCAAAGGCTTGCATTGCCCTTGCATCACGCAAGGTGACACAAGAGTAACACAAGCCTTTAAGTGAGATTTACTATGACACACAGAGCCAGCTTGGTTGGCATAGTAATTCTGGAGTAACACAAGACATCGCAAGTCGCTGCCTTGCCTTTACGCTGCTCTAGGAAATCGTTCCACGGGTGGAGCGTGGGTGTCCTCACGTATTCACCCATGGTTTTAGGGGCATTCCTGACCCTTCACCTCCTGGTAGCTCGCTCCCCCTCCGTACAGCTCCGCCTGTGTGTCCCTGCCCCAGCTGCCGCTGCTGAGGAAGTTGCAGGCCGTAAGTGTGTTCATCTTCTGCCTGACTGTGTTACTGTATTGCCGTATTTCTCACTTTGGTGTCCCTTACTGCTGTTGTCTTTCTTCCCCCACTGTGGCCCCTGCAGGTTCCGTTCTCTTCCTTCTGTACCCCTCGCTGCCCCGTGCCTCTCTCCCCGTTTTCCTTTCTGTACCACTCGTTTTTGCTGATTCTGTGCCCCTTGCCACTCGTTTCCCCATCGTTTTTGTGCCTCTTCAGCCTTCTGTACCACTCGTTTTTGCTGATTCTGTGCCCCTTGCCACTCATTTCCCCCTCGTTTTTTGTGCCCCTTTTGCCTTCTGTACCACTCGTTTTGCTGATTTCTGTGCCCTTTGCCTTCTATACCACTCGTTTTGCTGATTTTTGTGCCCTTTGCCTGAAGTGCCACTTGTTTCTCCCACGTTTTGTGCCCTTTCCCTCTGTTCCCTCCCTTGTACATCACCTGCCCCCACCACTGTGTCCCCTGCGGGCCCGCCCCCCGGACTGCCCACTGCCCATTCGCTGCCCCCGCCTCCCAGCTGCTCCACCCTCCCACCTACCCATATATGCTGGCCACTGCGCGGCCGCGCCGCTGGCGCGCTGAACGCGTGCTTAAGGCAAGCCCGTCGGCGCCTGGACCGTACCCAGCGCCAGAACCCCTGGCAACCGCTCTTGCCACGACGACCACCGCTGCTACGATGCCAGCTCGCTCCACGCCCTTAACCTGGATGGACCCACACAGGCTTCAGGGCCGCCCCGAAACACACACACGGTCCCTCCACCTGCCGAAACTGCAGCTACACCAGCCTCAGAATCAACAGACCACCCACCAATAAAGACCGCACCCACCTGTGATGCATACTACTGAACACCCGCTCCGCACGCAAACACGCCATCGAGCTCTGGGACCTGCTCGACACAACATCCCCGGATGTCACCTTCCTGAGAGAGACCAAGTTGAACGACTCCTCCGCACCCGACATCGCCATAGCCATGCCAGACGGCTACAAGATCACCCGCAGAGATAGCTCCAACGGAGCTGGAGGAGGAATCGCCATCGACAACAAGAACAGCATCAGGGTCTCGACCAGCACCAACAACGCACTCAGCACCACCAAACACATGCACTTCCAGATCCACAGAGACCCCAACTCTACCCTCAGAGGCACCCTTGTCTACAGCCCCCCTGGACCACGCCCCCAAGAGACACCAGCAAGAGGGCCAGCTGGTTCACCCCAGAACTCCTAGCTTTCAAGCAAGCCTGCCGGAAACTAGAGAAGAAATGGCACAGTGAGCAAACTCCGGACAACCGCGCAGCACACAAGGACGTCATCCACAACCACTACCACCTCATCAGGGCCACCAAGAAAACCTCGTTCAAAGACCACCTCGACAACATTGCACACAACAGCAAGGAGCTCTTCAACATTGTGAAGGAACTCTCCAATCCCAGCTCCAACACCAACGACAACCTGCCGCCACAAGCTTTGTGCGACTCCCTCGCCACCTTCTTCCACCGCAAGATAACAGACATCCACGACAGCTTCAACACCCAGGTAGACCTGACAGACAGCAACGCATCAGACCCTCCGCACACCATCGACCAAGACCCCCTGCTAGACTGGGCCAGCGTGAGCATCAATGACACCATCAAGACCATGAGCACAATCCACTCCGGCCCTCCGTCAGATCTCTTCCCGCACCACGTCTTCAACAAAGCAAGCAGCTCCATCGCACCCCACCTGCGCAACATCATCAATCTCTCCCTTGAGACCGCAACCTTCCCAGAGAGCTTCAAACATGCTGAGATCAACACCCTACTGAAAAAACCCAAGAATGACCCAAGAGACCTCAAGAATTTCCGGCCCATCTCTCTGCTTCCCTTCCCGGCCAAGGTTATAGAGAAAATTGTCAACAGACAGCTAACCTATTATCTCGAAGAAAACAGAATCCTGGACCCTTCCCAGTCAGGGTTCCGCAGCAACCACAGCACAGAGACCACCCTAATCGCCGCCACCGATGACATCAGGACCCTGCTGGACAACGGTGAGACCGCAGCACTAATCCTCCTAGATCTCTCCGCCACCTTCGACACAGTCTGCCACCGCACACTACGCGCATGCCTCCACGCCGCAGGGATGCGAGACAAGGCTCTGTATTGGACCACCTCCTTCCTCACCGACAGAACCCAGAGCGTCCGCCTCTCCCCATTCCGGTCCAAAGCCTCCGAGATCATCTGTGGAGTACCCCAGGGATCCTCCATTAGCCCGACACTGTTCAACATTTACATGGCCCCGCTCGCACGCTTCGCCCGACAGCACGACCTCAACATAATCTCCTATGCCGATGACACCCAACTGATCCTCTCCCTCACCAAAGACCTCATCACCGCCAAAGCCCACCTCCAAAAAGGAATGAAAGCTGTTGCCGGCTGGATGAAGACCAGCCGTCTGAAGCTGAACTCGGACAAGATGGAGGTCCTCATGCTCTGCTCCAACCCTTCAGCCTGGGATGACTCCTGGTGGCCGACGGCACTGGGAGCAGACCCGACACCCACCGACCACGCACGCAATCTGGGAATCATCCTCGACTCAATGCTCTCAATGACCAAGCAGGTCAACGCCGTCTCCTCCTCCTGCTTCAACAACCTCCGCATGCTCCACAAGATCTACAGATGGATCCCGACACATACAATAAAAACAGTCACCCAGTCCCTCGTCAGCCGCAGAATTCACTATGGAAATGCCCTCTACGTGGGTGCTCCAACCAAGCTCATCAAACGAGTACAGCGCATCCAAAACGCTTCGGAATGACTGATCCTCGACATATCATGCCACAGCCACATCTCCCCCCACCTGAGGGACCTGCACTGGCTCCCTGTCAGCAAGAGGATATTATTCAAGCTCCTTATCCACGCACAAAAGGCTCTCCACAAGACTGGCCCTGCCTACCTCAACAGATGGCTCTCCTTCTACATCCCCAACTGCCAGCTACGCTACACCGACCGCTCACTCGCTACCGTCCCACACATCCGAAGAGCAACCACCGGCGGGAGATACTTTTCCCACCTCGCCGCCAAGAAATGGAACACCCTCCCACTGACCCTACAACAGACCCAAGACCTGCTGACCTTCAGGAGGATGCTCAAGAGCTGGCTGTTCGATCAGTAGCGGCCCCTTCCCCCCAGCGCCTTGAGACCCTCGCGGGTATGTAGTGTGCTTTACAAATGATTGATTGATTGATACTAACACTAGAAAACTCAGGAATGTGTCAAAATGGTAAGCCTTCACAGGAGATGTGTAACAAGGAGAAATATGTTTATTTTTCCCTCCTTTTTCCTCATTCTATGTGCGCTTCATTATGCAGCACAAATAGAAAGAGTAAAAAGCCTCAGAGGATTGCTTTTGTGTAGTAAGGTGTCCCTTCCAGCACAAAAGCAATCTGGCTGTAATGGAGGCACCCCATGGTGCAAGGGTGGCTACATTGGCGCTAGGCAGCCACATGTGTATCAGCACAAGGGAGAGCAGGAAGCACCATATCTCATTTGATATGGTGCATTCCAGCCTCTTCATATTATGCTTTGCAGCACAACAAGTTGTATTGCTGTGTTGCATTGTGGCAAATATTAATACATGTGACCCATTTTTGTTGTTTCAGGCATTAGGAGAGATTGTAATTTGCCCCATTATGTCAGATTCCACGCGAGGAAGTGGAAATCACAGAGGCCAAATGAGTCCATCTCCATTCCCAACTAACATGTAGTGCATACCCCAAGGAGGTGTTATATGTGACACAATCAATGAGAGTGGAGATAGTCCCTCAAACCAGGTGACTGCAGTAGTGAACACATAAAGAAATAAGTAACATAGAAACCAAGGGCTTAAGCTCAAGGTGTGATGTCTGGCTAAATACTATGAGGTAGTTTACATTTTTGACATAAATGTACCACATGACAATATAGAAATCTATCTTAATGTAAACGTAAGAAATGTGTGTCAATATAAAGGTTAAAGAAAATTTGCTTTTAATAAACAAGTGAAAAGAGAAAAAATATGCTTTTTTCAGCAGAAAGTTCCTATTTCTGTCATTCTTTCACTGCTAGGCCTCAATATTTTCATTATTCTTTCTTTTCCCTTAAATAAAATGTCTCTTTTTTCAATTCTAATTCAACGCTATAATCGAACTGTAGAGCCTATTATCTTTGTGATTTGTACTGTTTGCTGCAAAATATATTTATTTCCTTCCTCACACCCTATGACTTAAATGTATTTTAGATAGTTATCTCTGCAACATGCTTATAAAGAACAAGCTTATAGATTTGAGTGTAATGATCTAATCAGTACAGGCTAGTTATTAATGTTTCATTTCATAGCGTAGCCCATTGTTCCACAATGGGACACTGAACAGCTAACAGAATAGGCTTGCAAAGGTCCTCATGAGAACCTTCCTAGATGTGTCTTTTTGTAATACGCTCTAGCAACATCCAAATACCGACATGTCAACATGGACGTTTGCCGTGGGAATCAAGAGAGAAGACGACGGACCATTAGAAGATCCTTTCCTACTGGCTAGAGATGATTCAACATTCAGATTGCAACATGTGTTGTATTTTTCTATATGTGCCAAATGGGGATGCGCAGCTCAAAAAAGTCCAATAGGCCAGTGTGAATAGAAAAGTAACTTCTTTCTTTGAAAATTTTTCTTATAAAAATCATTAATTTCAGACAATCCAGCCAACGTGTTTCATTCCCATATAGGGAACTTCCTCAAGGCTAATGAAATATCATGTGTAAAAGTACACTGCGAAAGGTGTATCTGCAATAGTTGATAGAGCTCGTTGTTGAAAATCTATGGCCCTTCACAGAGATCAATATACTCCTATGTGATCCTGTTTCGTATAGAAAAGAAATTCCAATCAGATTCTCAAGAAAAGAACGGGATCCGACCATAATAATTTGATCCCACCGGCAGAAATCAACAACCAGGAGGTAGCTGTCGTGATCACCCAGGACACTTCAGGGTTAGGAGGCGTAACAAGTCGATATGGCGAAGATGAGCCACAGGTCAATTGGAAAGTGCCTCTTACAGTTTCATCTAATTATCATTGAGTTGTCCTAAAAAGGTGAATCTTTTTAGAGCCAAGTGTATTGCATCATGACCCAACAGTATAATAACTAGAAATGCAGAGTTCCTCCACGTCCAGAAATGTATTGTCTGTCTTCCTCCTATCCAATATATTGGGTCATGATGCAATACACTTGGCTCTAAGAAGATTCACCTTTTTGGGACAACTCAATGGTGTGTTTTATATGAACATATATATATATATATATATATATATATATATATATATATATATATATATATATATATATATATATATATATATATATATATATATATATATATATATATATATATATATATATATATATATATATATATATATATATATATATATATATATATATATATATTACCTACTGGCGGTCGCCAGTAGGTAGTTATAGTTAGGATTTTTTTCAATGTTAAATCTCAAAATTCTATTTTGAATAACTTTGGCACCGGTTGACGAATCTGCCTGAAAATTTCATGAAAATGGCCTCGTCGAGCTCCGGTCCTTCCCTGAAAGTTTGGGGGGGATACAATAAGCGGGGGCCGAGATAAAAGGGGGGTCCCAAAACGCGTTTTTCCCATGTTAATTTCCATAGGGCGGTCGATTTCACTTTTAGCCCGAACGGCTGAATGGATTTACACCAAACTTGGCAAAATTGTAGGGACTGGTAGCCCGATGTGCCTTTGCTATGTCTCAAGATATGTGTTCCAGTGGATTTTGAGTAATTTAGGTTCCAAAAAATATATATATCTATAGCAGCGCACCGGTGCGCGCACCAGGGAGCGCTCCGGGCGCGTGACGCGAGGTGCGCATGGAAAGCTGATTGGCTCTCGGGTGTCTGTAAACATTCGAAACAGTCCAGAGCGGTCGCCATCTTGTGTCTCGGTAAAATCGAGACATAAGAGGTGGCTAAAACAAAGTGGGAACTGACCATAAGGCGTCAGGGATAGACCCCTTTGACCCCCTAGGTTTGATGTGGGGGCTATAAAAGGGCCCCGCGGGGCATTTAAATTATTTATTTTTTTTTCGTTTTTCGCGGGGGAAGCGCACGGTGCGCGCACCGGGGAGCGGCCCTGGGAGCGCACTATGATGAAAAAAGGTGACAGAGTGTTTAAAAAATGAAGTTTTGATTTAGAAATTGGAGGTAGTTCTAAAAAGAACTTTTTTTTTTCTTCTTTTTGTTGTTTTATATTTTTTTTGTGTTTTTTGAACTTTTTGTACTTTTTTTGGCTTTTCAAAACAGTTTTATATATTTTTTTGTATTTTTTTGGGGGAGAAACAAAAAAAGGGAATTGAAACTGGCTCAACTGGAGCAAAAAAACAAAAAACCCAAAAAATTACTTCTTTTTGGGGCACTTGTGATTATCACCTGCAAGGACGATGAGTTTCACACTTTTTTCCCCATAGGAGATAAGTTTGCCACAAGCAGTGCAAGTAATTTTAAAATCAGCAAATCTCGGCTGAATGCAAGGCATCACCTCTGATGTTTCTGGTTCCGAGGAAGTGGGTTGGTTTCTTTGGGAGGGGGTCCTTGATGAATGGGGGAGGTTACTGGCCAGTTCCCGGAACTCTGCACGAGAGTAGTTGTTTGGATGCTTTCTTGTCATGTGCCGAATCATGGTATAGTTACCAAAAGAATATTTCTTATTTGGGTTGCCCCGTGAAAGTTCATCATTGCAGATGAGGCAAGTGACTTTGGGCGCATTCACCTTTTTTTTCCCCTCTGGAATTGAAAAAAACTGCCAAATAAAGTGTGGTTTGGGTTTATAAGGTGTATTTTCTTCTGGCAGCCATCTTCTTCTCCCCTCCTCCTCTTCCTCTTCCTCTTCCTCCTCCTGTTCTTGACCACCAATATAATTTGGAGCTGGTCCTCTTGGTTGTTGTGGTGGTGGTGGTGGGGCAGATGCACTAGCTGATGCTACTAATGAAGCCATTTTATAGTACAAAATATTACTCAAAGAGCAAAAAAGTAGACAGAGCAACAAACAGGTCTTCCTCAGTCAAAGGACAAAGTCAGAATAAGGAAAAAAGGTGGGGTCTTTCATCATTTAGAAAAAAAAACTGTCCTGAACCAATGAGAAGTGTTATTTTCAGGTCACAAGACCAGGGGCTTCATCATTATGAAACCAAAACTGTTATGAACCAATGAAAAGTGTTATTTTCTGCTCACATGACCCGACGCGCTTACGCTACGCGCCCGGGGCGCGCCCGGGGGCGCGCCCCGGGTCGCGCAGCGTAAGCGCGTCGGAAGTTTACGTTGTGCGATCGTATTCGCTCGAGTACTTCCGGGTGCGCTTACGCCGTGCGTATCACGCGGTCGCGGCTACGCGATACGTCACGATTATGTTTTCGTTTGCGATATTGGCGCTCACGGGACGCTCCCCGGAGCGCGCCCCGGGGCGCTTTGTAAAAATACGCTTTTCGGGGCGCTCCCCAAAATAATTTTTAAAAAAAAATTTGGGAAAATTGTAGGGACAGGTAGCTCTATTCTGAAGTGGTTTGTAAAAAACATTAACTTTAGAAAAATATGTATTGTGCTACATTGGGCTTAATATATGTTAGAGCCAAAATGTAGCCCAAATGTAGCCCAAAGTAGCCCAATGTAGCCCAAAGATGGCCACCAGAGATCAAAAATTGAAAATGTAGCCCAAAATTCAACTAGATGTAGCCCAACTGTAGCCCAATGAGAAAATGTACCAGAGTGTTAAAAAGAACAACTAGAGTGCTAACAGTCTTATTTATAAAGTGAAACTTATAGTTAGGAATTAGCATTAAAAAAACCTTTGAAATTCACTGAAAAAACCATAGGTTTCACACCAGTTATAGTTAGGAATTAGCATTTAAAAAAC
This sequence comes from Lissotriton vulgaris, assembly GCF_964263255.1. Taxonomy (NCBI): domain Eukaryota; kingdom Metazoa; phylum Chordata; class Amphibia; order Caudata; family Salamandridae; genus Lissotriton; species Lissotriton vulgaris. The sequence continues at coordinate 398,585,228 of NC_141700.1, forward strand.
CTATTAAATTCACTGAAAAAACCATAGGTTTCACACCAGTTATAGTTAGCTGGAAATTTTACTGATATAAAACCATTGAAATTCCCACGTTATAGTTAGTCGGACTCACTATAACTTGCGCGTGCAATGCACTGCTGATGACATCACATATTACATCACTCATGACATGGTCAGTGACATCACTCATGACACCATCCTTGTGACATAGTGACAGACCTCCTTTCACTATAATGTAACCCTTGAGACACATATTCAAAAATAGAAACTGAAATTTTTAAAAAAATGGAGATACCTATATCAGTTACAACAAGCAATTCAGTAATTCCACTATCTATATACACATCCACTCTTTCACCAACAGTTCTATATAGTCACTCATACATATACTCACTCATCATATGAAGTGATACACCTATACATCCTGTTACACACCGACATTCATCCAAAAGTTACTCACACACATATTCACACGTGCAAATAAACTATTGAACATCCATTTATTTGAATATAGAGTTATACACACACTTCCACCTTACTTCTATTTAAAATTACACATATTTATTCTCTTAAACAATCACTTATAGAAACACATACTTATTTAAACAGGAACTCTTACAATCTCTTACTCTCACATATACTCACTTATATACATCAATATTCATATATACTAGATTAAAACATATGTAGGTACTGATAAAGACACTAGTGAGACAGTCATTCACTCACTAACAAACACATATAGACACTCATCCACCCATACAGTCCTGTACATATGCTGTCTTCAAAACACATACAAACAAAGAGTCAGTCACTCATGCATCTATGTGCTAAGTAATACCCCCACTAAACCATATAGACAGTCATACTGATACTAATAAAAATATCTAATAACCCATATACATACGCATGTAGCTACTTACCAACACATGTAGCCACTTATACACAAAGTGAAACACTAATATATATATTTAAATATTTAAACATAACTCACTAATATTTATTTTTCAGAAAGACACATATTCACTGGATGGTGTCATCAGTGATGTCATGAGTGATGTCACTGACCATGTCATGAGTGATGTAATATGTGATGTCATCAGCAGTGCATTGCACGCGCAAGTTATAGTGAGTCCGACTAACTATAACGTGGGAATTTCAATGGTTTTATATCAGTACAATTTCCAGCTAACTATAACTGGTGTGAAACCTATGGTTTTTTCAGTGAATATATATATATATATATATATATATATATATATATATATATATATAGTAGGTAGTTATAGTTAGGACCTAGTTTCCATAGGAAATCCGCAACATTCTATTTGAAATAACTTGGCACTGGTTGAGGAATCTTCGCAAAATTCTCCAGGAAGATGGGGAGGTCCGCTCCGCTCCTTCCCTGAAAGTTTTGGGGTGATTGGTGAAGCAGGGGCTGAGAAAAAAGGGGAGTCCCAAAACGTTTTCCCCATGCAATTTTCCATGGGGACCTTTAAGTGAGGCTACAGCCCGAATTGCTTAATGGAATTACACCAAATTTGGCAAAAAGGTAGAGTTTGGTTCGCAGATTACACTTTTTGTTAAATGGTGTAAATTCATTCAGTATTTTCTTCGAGAATCAAAAGTAAAATTATAGATATATCTATAGAGGAAGTACTGTGCCCGTACTGACCGAGGATAGTATGCGTACCATTACAAGCACGAGCTGCATGCTAATTGGCTGTCGACTGTCAACACTCCAAACTAGTAGGTGTTGGCAGCCATCTTGTGCCTCGGTAGAACCAAGGCACAAGAAAGCAGTGAAAGAAACGCGAAAAACACACAAAGGCAAAATTATTATTATTATAATTTTTTTTAAGTCGCGGTATACTCCTATGGTACGTGTACGCTGTGAAAAAGAAAAAAAACGAAGCCCGCTTTGTTGATAATTAGTCCCCGGGGGGGCTAAATCCTGGGGGGAATGTTTTTATGTATAATGGGGGGACCAGAAGGGGGCCCACTCTTCTGACCAGACCTTCTCTGAAATACTCTGTATTCACATAACCAGACAAGATGCACACAGTTTTCGTACATGATGGCCAAGACCTGGAAAGAACTCCCCCTCAGTATCAGATGAACCCCCACACTGAGAGCATTTAGGAAGAGTCATAACACCCACCTTTTCGAATGACCGAAGCTGCACAAATCCCCCCCCCCATACTCCCCCAGCACCTGGAAACGCTCTATACATCCCTAATTGATTAATTCATACACCACCACAGTTTGTGTTTGAGTGTTATGAACATGCCCTGTCATTGCTATGGCTGTCTGTAACTCTTAAAGGTAGTGAAATTAGTAGCACTAAGGGCCATATTATCAAGAAAGGGCGATACATTATCACCGCTTTTATCGGCAGGAAACCGCCGCTAAAGCGGCAATAATGGGCTTGATAATTTGCCCTTTTGAATTCCCATAGAAGCCCAGGCTCAGGTGTTAACCTGGGTTCTATGGGAATTCACAACGGATATTATCAAGCCCATTATCGCTGCTTTAGCTGCAGTTTCCTGACGATAATAGCGGCGTTAATGTATAGCCCTTTTAGCATCTAGTGTTAACCTGGGCTTCTATGGGAATTTTGTGTACCCTGGGCTTTTATGGGAATTCACAAGGGATATTATCAAGCCCATTATCACAGCTTTAATGGCAGTTTCCTGCTGATAAAAGCGTCGATAATGCATCACCCTTTCTTAATAAAATGGCCCTGAGATTAGTTTGGTTTGGCTTCACTTCTGAGAGTTACTTATAGGATACTGGTGAGCTACCAGTAGCTCCCGAGCTAATAATTGGAGACCCCTGGTATATATAGTGAGTGGGGAATTGTAGTCCTCAAGCATAAATGTAAAGGTTATTACACCACTACATGCATAATGCATAGCACTTTAAATCACTGCATTTCCTAAAGCCTGTCTCACTGCATGAGTACATGCTTACTGAGTGAATGATTACAATAATATATGGTAATAAAGAGAAATAAAAAAAGTTAAGAAAAAGGGAAGTTACTAGAATAATAAGTCCAAAAAAAGGGGAATTAATGTTAATACTCCTATTAAAAAAGTAACCTATAGAAATGCTTTAATAATACAAATGAGTTCAAATAAAGCATTTCAGAAATTTTATGAAAGTTAAATAGTATGGAAAGAGGCACATTTACATAAACACGTGACGCGCGAAAACACTGCAAATGAGAACACATGTCAACTGAAAAACGTGATTTAATAGTGGGAGGAGCAATACATTGATCCCATAGACTGTTATATAACCAAAAAGTGTATAAACCACACCCGTGGGATGATTGGTTTTGTTTCAGAGAATCAATACAGGCGAAGAAACTACGAGCAAAGGAATGATTCGGAACTGCGGAAACACCTTCACATTATCTTTCATTTCCTCAGAGAGTACATATTGTTAATGTATATTTAAAAATACATAAAACCGTATGTACTTTCCAGATGAATTTCTATGGAGGAAGGAAAGAATATCGAAGAAAGGTAAATTATCTGAATGGAAATATAGGTTATTTAACTAATTAGTACGTGCAAAGTATTGATTAGGAGCGATGTCATAATCTTTCATTTATCTTTCATTTCCACAGAGGGATCATATTGTTAATGTATATTTTAATTTATATATAACTTTATGATCCTTCAACTGGAGTTGGATGACTTTCAACAAAGATATTTTTTTAGTATGCAAGTAGTATGCAAGTATTTCTTGATGATTTAAAAATGTACTAAAAACAAAACTCTTTATCTTCTAGAGTGAAATTGGACTAAAAGTATTTATATTAAGCAGTGTTTTTTCCAATTTTCACTTGTGAAGAATAGGAGGATTATCTTCACAAGTACTTTTTTTTAAAAAGTAATATAATTGTTGTTTAAAATGTTGTGATTGTTATATGTAATTATGACATTAGATGTACATAAAAAAAGAAAGATGAAGTACTGAGGAAGTGTTTGTTGTAGCACTTCTATTCTACTGTATCTGAAAGTAAAAAAAGCCCAAGCATTTATAAAAAGATGTTGGGGCAACACTTATATAATGTAAACATAAGGAATGAGTGCTTATGATAAAATAAAATAAGTGTGGTCCAACGCGTGATACCAATGAATGTAAAACAATTTTTGCATTTCACCTATATGATGAATATAAAAGACTCAATTAAATATATTTTATAAACATGAGCATTTTTCTTTCGAGGATGGTTTGAAGAATTATACATGTTATAAAAGAACATAGTACTCAACGCTAAAGGAGAAAAGTCAGCACATTTATGATAGAATAGAAAATATAATCATATTTTTAAATACTTTTACAGTCAACAAACTCGTAAGTAGAGTGCGCAATTTAAGTTAAAAACATTCTACCACAACTAGTTTTTGAAACGCATAGTCAAATAAAGTGTGTCACAATTTGGGCTACATACCTGGTGAGTGTATCGTAACGTCACATACAATAAAGATAGCCAATCAAAATTAGCATCAGGAAGGTAGACGTAAGTACACAAAAGCCAATGACATTTTTTTCAAAATCTGCGCATGGAAAGGGATTGGTCTCTAATACGTCTTTTTACAATGCTTCACAACCAATCAAAAAGAGGTGTTGAAAGTTTCTGTTTTTAACATACGAGCAAAACAGATATCTTTGAAGACCCTAAACGACTTCTTCCAGAATAAGTACGCACTTCACTGCAAACCCCCATTTAATGATTATCCAGGCTCTGAAGCTTAAACACGTCAGAAATCATCTCTCATCACTTTCTCTTCTTTTTTAGTGTATTGTGTGAGGCAGACTGCGAGCCCTCGAAGGCCCTGGAGACTGCCACGCCCCTGGACCAGCTCCTGCAGTGTCCCGGAGCCGTGCGGTCCCCCTCCCAACATTTAAAAGCCCCAGGGGGAGGTGGTAAATTAATCGAGACTGAATACGTTAGTACAGCCCACTCCTCTTACGCTACCAGGAAAACACAACAACAGTGCATGGTCCAGATTTCCATTGTAGTGATATCTTAGTTCCAGGTCTAGTTGTCAGAACGCCCGCCCTTCCCTCATGGCTGGTATACACCCACACCACACCCATCCAGCGCATAGGTCACAACACACGTGACCCTACCAATAAAAAAGATGGAGCGTACAATGCCCCCACAGTCCTGCCGACTCCTCATGTACTTCTGGAGCCGGCATTGCTTTTACACATGGGGAGATGCGAAGTTGCATGTGGAAATGCAATCTTGTTTGGATTTTGAAAGTGAGAACAGATTTCACTGCTGTGTCTTTCAAAGTTCAAACTAAGTTTGCTATGGGAGGGCGGGAGCCTCAAGACTTCCGCCCTCTCATAGCAAATATCAGTGTCCGGGGGTAGGCCCCCGGGACACTGCAGAAACCAGCTCTGGGCGTGGTGGTCTCCAGGGCTCTCGAGGGCACCAGGCGGAGTTCCACCGAGCCCCTGTAACACAATACAGAAATCTCCGAAGGGTTGTTGTTCCTGGGGTTTGAGGGGCATAATTGAGGTCCACACACTTTTACTTTTGTAGGGGGGGCGTGGACGCGAATGTGGCGCAAGGGGGTTGTAAATCTGGTACACAGTGTTTTGTTTTACTTTGCTTTCCTTTCTGTCTTGTAGAGGATCCAGGGTAAATGTAACAGTTTTTGTACAGTCAGTACCTTTCAACGTTACTCTCAAACGGCTTTCTGCCTGTTACCATAGTAACAGTTTGTGGAACACTTACGTGAGCACAGGGGTTAGAAGTTCACCACAATATGTTGCTAATTGAAATAGTTACTGTGCTGGAGATTTATATATTTTTTCATAGGAACCGTTAGTCGTAGAAGAAGTCAGTGGAAAAGTGTTGTAAGCGATTCCTTCCTGTTCGGGGAGTATTAGGGTAACGTGCTCCAAGCTGACTTTACGAAGCTTAATGTTCATTGGCTGTGAAGTATTAAAAGTATAGGTTTTGGCAGTCATTTCTTCCTCCTGTGTTGAACAACATGGACATTTTATTGGCTAAAGTGTTCCGAGCACAAGTTTGCTCCTTATTGGATGAGAACGGTTGACTGTTGTCAGTGATATTGTGACGCACGAAAGTAGTAGAGGACAGGTTAGGAACACTATTAACTCTGTGCAGTTCCCATTAGGTGGAGGAGGGGGATTATGAGGGCAAAAATTATTTTTCTTATGTTTCTGGGGCCATTTATATAATTGGCGTGTGGTGTATAAATGACGGCGGAAAATGTTTGCGGGTGACATACTTCTTAGGAGTACTATTTACTTATAAAATGGTGTTTACTTTTCTGATGTGGATGCGCAGCAAAAAAATCAGTCTAGGTTTGAAAACAGTTTTCATTAAGCAAATACAAATAAACTTTCTTCAGAAACTGTCGCTGTATATATGAAAGGGGTGATAATTAAAAATGGAGTTTCATAAAATATCAGTTAAGGGTGGCTCTATCCTTCTTTTTTCTGCTACAGTTTGTAAAAGTGTTGCCCCACATTCTTGATAATGCAAGAGGGCCTCAGTTACTTTTAGATAAAGTAGAATAGAAGTGCTACAATAAACACTCCTGCACTACATTATCTGAGATCAAGACAACGAGTAAAAAACAGTTAAATACAAGTGACTTCATATTACATAGAAATGTATGCATTATTATTTTTCAATTTTGTATTCTGTAGAATTCAGGAACGTTCTGTCATAGTGCTTAGAGGTTGCACACTGTTCCGCTAACAAATCACATACTCACTAAAGAATATGTAGGATGGTACTCTTATAATATATAGTACTGGTCATATATATTCTTTAGGGAGAAGGTGAATAGGAACCGCAAATAAGAATAGAAATTAGAAAATAACATTCAGAAATGTAGGGTTTAATAAATATTTAAAGTAACAAAGTATGCATGATAGCTATATTTTTTATTCTGCAGTTTCGTAAAATATGTTTCTTGAAAAAAATATCTGATCAAGTACGTTTTAATATTTGAAAGCTATATTACAGATGACGCTGAAAAATCTCCTATTCCTCTTTTGTAACAATAGGACAATCAATTACAATATAACGATTGATACCATTGTTACAGTAAGAAGAAAAGGAAAATAAAGTAATGTATTTAACAGAACATCCATAATGAAATACTTTAGAGCGGTAATTATTTACTGAACTTCTTTTCTCCAGGAGGTGAAAAAGTTTGATCTTCGTGGAGACGGATCATAAACTCCTCTGAGATCAAGACGGTGAGAATTATAATAAGTATATATTTTCACAGTACATTATCACAAGGGGGAAACAGACTGATAACTGGAAGCCGGTAAGGTTGCCCACTTATCAGTACTCTTTGTGATGACGGATCATGAACCACTGAGATCACCATAACGGTTGATGTTATAATATACATATTACCAATATATGATCTCTAGGGGAAAACACAATAACAACTGGAAGATGGTGACGTTGATTGTAAATGTTTAGGGTTTGCGTTGACGGGTCACCAACACCTCTCAAGCGAAGTACAGTGTCAATATTATAATATAAAAAGTCACAATATATAAGCTGTAAGGAGCTAGAAAAGGAGCAATGTTTGTTGTAATCTATCAATTTCTAAAAACAAGCTGCTGACGTTACAGAGAAAAAGCAAAAAACATGCAATAACATTTTTTCTAGATATAGCCCTTGGGGCGTTGGGAAGATTAAGCAAGGTACTACTTACAGTGGGTTAGTAGTGGGCTAAGATGCTGATGGTTTATGGAATCGAACTGTGAACAGTATTGTTGAAAGACAGGTATTATAGGTGCTGTGTCATACTTTTACTACATGTATATGTTAATTACTGCTAATTAAGTTGAAAATATTCTTAAATTATAAGTAGAGCTGCTTGATTTATGTTTTTACTGATGTTTACAGATAAATACAACCTGATAAGTATTTATTTTCTTTCATTTTTGTATTTATTTTAAACTGTGCATGAATACGGAAATTGGGTTATTTTTTGAGGGTTGTAAATGCTGTCAATGATGAGTAGTAGGGCAATAGGTCTGTCGTTCTAAATGTAAAAGGGTCAAAACAATAAAAGGCTTTTAGAAAAGATCCTTAAAGAGTAAAATATATTCTCGTATAATAAAACTTGCAAATTTTAATATGAAGATTGTTTATAGTTTATCATCTAAGAGTGTTTACATGAGTGAAAACGGTCAGTCTTTCAGCCATGAGTGCATATTTATCAGTAAAATAAATGTGGAAATATACTAATTTCAGAATATTTTTTTTTACAAAATCCGAAATATATAAGTGTAAATAGATGTACAAATATTTTAAAAAAATATGGATAAATATAGATGGAAATGGCCCAAAAATAAATACCATAAGTTTTATTTACTATAAAAAGTATACACGTGTTTTTACTTAGCAAACACTATAGGTTATAGGGATATTGTAGTTAGATATTAACATTTAATAAACCTTTGAAATTCACAGTGTCTTCAAAACACATACAAACAGTGAGTCCCTCATTCATGCATCTATGTGCTAAGTAATACCCCCCACCAAACCATACAGACATTCATACTGATACTCAAACAAACAACTAATAACCCATATGAAAACACTCATGTAGCTACTCACCAACCCATGCAGCCACTTATACACAAAGTGAGACACTGATACAAATATTTACATATTTAAACATTAGTCGCTAATACATGTATTCACTAAGATACACTTAATAAGACAGTTATACAATCAATTTTACAAAATAAACCATCCATTTAGACACGTATTTACCCATTTATTCTTCCATCGACCTTTATATATACATATAAAAATATTTATTTTTTAGAAAGACACGCATTCACTGGATGATGTCATAAGTGATGTCATCAGTGATGTCATTTGAGATGTCATTAGTGAAGTCATGAGTGATGTCACTGATCATGTCATGAGTGATATAATATGTAGCATCATCAGCAGTGCATTGCGGGAGCATGAGTTATAGTTAGCTGAACTAACTATAACGGGGGAATTTCAATGGTTTTGTATGAGTATAATGTTCAGCTAACTATAACATGTGTGAAACCTATGTTTTTTTCAGTGAATTTCTAAGGTTTTTTAAATGCTAATTCCGAACTATAACGTGTGTGAAACCTATGGTTTTTTCAGTGAAAATATTTACGACCGGTCCAGGTCGTGGAGCGAGCACCACCATGTGAAAAGATTATGTGGACTGTAGGTCTTGAATCATCGAGATCGGTATGCAGGAAGGCTGGCTTTGTGCAGTAATGAGGCTGTCCATGATTCCCGAGGTTCTATGGAGAACCATGATAATAATGAAGGAGAAGGTGGAACACATCCAGTGTAATTTTTTGGCATCCAACCACAAGTCCCAGAAGGCAATGCAGCGCCCATTCAGGGATATAAATGAAGCATAGAGACTGTTGGTTGGTTGCGTCTGCCAGCCTATCCCACCCGTGATCAAGGAGCACTGAGGCTCCGAAACGCGTTGGGCTAAACTACATAAAAAGCGAGGATTGTGAAGCAGCCTTCCTAATGAGGAACTTCTCTCTCAGTGAAGGGGTTTGCCAGCCTTTTGTGTGTCGCTTCGTTATGGGACAGCGACATTGAAAATATTTACGGCCGGTCCAGGTCGTGGAGCTAGCACCACCACGTGGAAAGATTATGTGGACTGTAGGTCTTGAATCATCGAGACCGGTATGCAGGAAGGCTGGTTTTGTGCAGTAATGAGGCTGTCCATGATTCCCGAGGTTCTATGGAGAATCATGATAATAATGAAGGCCAAGGTGGAACACATTCAATGTAATATTTTGGCATCAAACCGCAAGTCCCAGAAGGTAATGCAGCGCCCATTCAGGGATATAAATGAAGCATAGAGACTGTTGGTTGGTTGCGTCTGCCAGCCTATCCCGCCCGTGATCAAGGAGCACTGAGGCTCCAAAACGCATTGGGCTAAACTACATGAAATGCGTGGATTGTGAAGCAGCCTGCCTTATAAAGAGCTTCTCTCTCAGTGAAGGGATTTGCCAGCCTTTGTGTGTCACTTCGTTTGGGGACAGCGACATTGGAAATATTTACGGCCGGTCCAGGTTGTGGAGTGAGCACCACCACATGGAAAGATTATGTGGACTGTAGGACTTGAATCACCGAGACCGGTATGCAGGAAGGCTGGTTTTGTGCAGTAATGAGGCTGTCCATGATTCCCGAGGTTCTATGTAGAACCGTGATAATAATGAAGGAGAAGGTGGAACACATCCAGTGTAATATTTTGGCATCCAACCACAAGTCCCAGAAGGCAATGCAGCACCCATTCAGGGATATAAATAAAGCTTAGACTGTTGGTTGGTTGCGTCTGCCAACCTATCCCGCCCGTGATCAAGGAGCACTGAGGCTCCGAAACGCGTTGGGCTAAACTGCATGAAATGCGAGGATTGTGAAACAGCCTGCCTAATAAAGAACTTCTCTCTCAGTGAAGGGGTTTGCCAGTCTTTATGTGTCGCTTCGTTTGGGGACAGCGACATTGAAAATATTTACGGCCGGTCCAGGTCGTGGATCGACCACCACCACGTGGAAAGATTATGTGGACTGTAGGTCTTGAATCATCGAGACCGGTATGCAGGAAGGCTGGTTTTGTGCAGTAATGAGGCTGTCCATGATTCCCAAGGTTCTATGGAGAACCGTAATAATAATAATGGTCAAGGTGGAACACATCCAGTGTAATATTTTGGCATCCAACCACAAGTCCCATAAGGCAATGCAGTGCCCATTCAGGGATATAAATGAAGCATAGAGACTGTTGGTTGGTTGCGTCTGCCAGCCTATCCCGCCCGTGATCAAGGAGCACTGAGGCTCCGTAATGCGCTGGGCTAAACTACATGAAATGCGAGGATTGAGAAGCAGCCTTCCTAATAAAGAACTTCTCTCTCAGTGAAGGGGTTTGCCAGCCTTTTGTGTGTCGCTTCGTTATGGGACAGCAACATTGAAAATATTTACGGCCTAGCCAAGGTCGTGAAGCGAGCACCACCACGTGGAAAGATTATGTGGACTGTAGGTCTTGAATCATCGAGACCGGTATGCAGGAAGGCTGGTTTTGTGCAGTAATGAGGCTGTCCATGATTCCCGAGGTTCTATGTAGAACCGTGATAATAATGAAGGAGAAGGTGGAACACATCCAGTGTAATATTTTGGCATCCAACCACAAGTCCCAGAAGGCAATGCAGCACCCATTCAGGGATATAAATGAAGCATAGAGACTGTTGGTTGGTTGCGTCTGCCAGCCTATCCCACCCGTGATCAAGGAGCACTGAGGCTCCGTAACACGCTGGGCTAAACTACATGAAATGCGAGGCTTGTGAAGCAGCCTGCCTAATAATATATATATATATATATATATATATATATATATATATATATATATATATATATATATATATATATATATATATATATATATATATATATATATATATATATATATATATATATATATATATATACATATATATATATATATATATATTCACTGAAAAAGCCATAGGTTTAACACTTGTTATAGTTAGGAATAAGCATTTAAAAAACCTTTGAAATTCACTGAAAAAAACCATAGGTTTAACACCACTTATAAATAGCTGGACATTTTACTCATACAAAACCATTGAAATTCCCACGTTATAGTTAGTTGGACTCACTATTACTCGCGCGCCTGCAATCCACTGCTGATGATGTCACATATTACATCATTCATGACATGGTCAGTGACATCACTGATGACATCACTGATGACATCTCAAATGACATCACTGATGACTTCACTGATTATATATAAGTCTATGAGGGATGAGCTGGTGAAAACCAGCCCTGGGGTCTTGGAGTCGAAGGTCTGGTATCAAACACACACAGGCTTTTTTAATTGTAAGGTATGCAAGGCTTGCCAACAAGCAGTCAATAAATCTTGCTACCGCTCTCCATTCGACAGTAGGGAACACAAAATAGACAAGGTGTTAACATATAAAACGGAATACGCCGTCTAAGTCCTGATTTGCCCAAGTGATATGCTCTATGTCGGGAGTACTAAACATCCCGTACATAAGAGAATTCTTCAGCACACTGAAGGACTGGGTTCTTTGGACCCAGCGGTGCCAGGGCACAACACCTGAAACCTTCGTGGGTAACCTGCTCCGGCGTACAAGTCACAGAGACACGGGACACTTCCTTCGGCGTCAAAGAGTCAAGGTTTATTTACTGCAGGGAACACAGAAGTCACAGGAAGTACATCGAGTGTAGTTCGGGGAGACTGCTTCAAATTGTATTTGTGGATCGCTCCTTTTATACAGTTTTTACCCATAGGATAACATGATACACAATAGTTTACAACCTGGTTCCCACAAGTCGCTCTCAGAGGGGTCGCTTAGATCACTTTGAAACACACAAGATCCGGAACATAAGTGCGGAAACATTTGGCGGTTCCCAACTGTAAAAACCCATCTTCCCACCATTAGCAAATTCCAATCAGCAGTAAAGTAGATCGAAATAGGAACGAAGACAGGTGCAGAGGAAGACGGAGACAGTAGGGAGATCGGAAAGGGTGTAAAAGGGGAGTGTCGAGAAGCACGAGATACAGGCATCAAAGGGACGTGCCTAATGAGATGCACGACTGAGACAATAAGCCCGTGCGGCAAGATGAGCCTCGAGCGGCGCCATCTGCCTTACAGTAGCATCCCCCTCGTCATAAAGACACTTACAAAGAACATGTGTCTTCCGCAAATATCTTGGGAGTCCCAGGGTCGCGAAGCGGACAGCGTCCGTTCGCTGGCTACTTGAGGGCAAGAGACAAAATGGATGCCGTATCTAAGATGGAACCCGTGGGTACAGATGACAAACCCACATAACAAACGAACGGTTTAAGTTAGCACAGCGAAACTGCGCACACTTACAAAACTCGTCATTTGCGGTTCATAGATACTAGACTCGACCATATTCGTGCGAGTTAAAAACACCACTTACAATTGTCACGGAACCTCAGACGCTCCTTTTGCCCTCATGTAGGCAAGCACTAGTCGGAATCATACTCGATATTCATCAGACCATCAAGATGTCGTTGTAGCATAGCTCTGTCCAACCGAGTCCCCTTGGTAACAGATGGTTGTCTCATACACGTTGTAGCACAGAGGCCACATAAGGCAGGACCACACTGCACACAAAGGCAACACGTGAACAGGAACACTACCACAACCCCGATGATCGTCAGAATCTTCCAACCCCAAGTCGACACCAGGCCCCAAAACCAACCAAGTAGCGTCCAATCCCCTACATCCACGTGTATGGATTCGGAGATCTTGTGCAACTTCGAGATGGCTTGATAGACAGTAGGAGCATTATCTGGAATGAAAATGCAACAGCTCGAATGGATCACTTTACATACCCCACCGCGATCTGCTAAGACAACATCTAAAACCATACGGTTTTGTAATGTCATAAGTCTCTCCGCCTGAAGTTCTGTGGTGATATTACCAAGGGCACTGGCAGTAACATTAGCTGTCGATTCTACCACTCGAGTCAAATGTCTCAGGTTCCTACTATTAACCATAGGTCCCCAAAACGGGAGGAAACCCTTGAAAAAGTCTCCTGCCTCTTGACCGGCAGTATCCTCTTCGCTAATTACGCCTCGTACAACTCTAGTCTTATGATAATCGGCATCTACAGTAAACGTCGGAGGCAACAGATTTGCAACAAAACATGAGCCCATGAAGTCTGCGGGCAACCATGTGTATGCACGATCATGACAGATGAAGTACGTACCCTTGGCAGCCAGAAACACAGGGATCGGGGACATTGGCAGAACGTAACTTTCAGTGCAAGCACTTACTCCAAGTGAGGCTTGCGAACCACGACCCACAAGACAAAGATTACCAGTGTGGGGTACGACCCATATTGGAGGCGAGCTTTTAAGCTGCTTTTCATTAGTGAACGTACTATATTCCCCTCTATTCGGTGCCCTATAGGCTTGTACCTCTGCCTTAGGGATGAGAAAAGCATCATAGATCTCATCTTCTAAATCCTGTATTGCCATCGATACCACCCACTGATACGAGGTAGGACCTGGTTTGGGGGAACGTTCTGGAGTGGGGTGGAAACCTAGTGCGCTTCGAAGCATTGTTTGGTATGCTCGAGCTGACCCTTGGGAACTATACGGTAACACCAGATATGGAATTCCCTTACCCGTAGTATGTGGCATCAACCCACACACCCAACAATTAGTAGTGTTAACCACTAACTGATGCTGATGGAGGAGCTGGATAAAGGAATTGTTGCGGAATTCTACACGTCTAGCCTGTTCGTGTTCTGGTAACATATGAAAGGAATGAGGAGAAGCAGTAGAAGTAATGTTAGGGTAAGGAGTAGGAGTAGGGGTAGGAAGTAAGAAGTAAGACATAGTGTAATACACCCCACCCGCCAAAAATGCAGAAGCAGTTAAAAACAAAACAAACAATTGGAATACAAAACATTTCGTACGACTAAGTTTCTGCAGCTTGACTCTATATGCCTGAGCTCCTTCCAAATCATTCAGCTTCGAAAATGCCATTTCCCTACGACCGTCCGCAACGTTTCTTGACGCACTTCGTTCTGTGCAGCAATAGTCAATCCCCAGGAGTTCCTAGGAACCGACGGTCTTTAACCTAGTGTCAAGACCTACTGTCCAGAAGGAAGTACGCGCGCGGCCCTACGGCCCTCAATACACAATATGTATATATTAGCACAATAATTCAGCTGTGGAAGGAAAAAGATACAAGGAAGAAGCTTGATATATATATATATACAAAACAATTTTCAATGATACGAATGTTCAAAGTTGATCATGGGAAACGAAGATATTGCAGTTATCAATTTCAGCAAAGCAAGCAAATTTTTATTTGTCCTTAGTGTGAGATCGCAAAGAATATCGATGTTTCCCGGGACGTGTCTGCACGTCGAACAAAGGATCTGTCGAAGAGACAGCGTCCTGCTGATCAGTTCGTTGGTCTGGTCTTGAGTCTCTTGCTGACAAATGTTCAACAGTGGCTTTCTGCTGCGCTGAGGGTTCTCCAACAAGCTGTGCGTCGCTAAAAGGTACAAACGCCGGCAATGTTTCTGTTTCTGTTGACGCAATGCCTTTCCTTACCCACGGGTCTGCCGACAAAGGAATAGGGACTCGCTTACAATGGGTAGCATGTACCCAATTTTTCCGCCCCTCAAGACGAACGGCAGTCCTCGTGGCCAGGAGCACCTGGTAAGGTCCGGTGAAGCGAGGGTCCAGATTGTTTTTTCGTGAAAAATTTCGGGTAACCACCCAATCTCCGGGCTGGAGCTGGTGGCCTGGACCCTCCGTCTGCGTCGGCAAGGCGTCGTAAACCTGTTGATGAATTAACCTCAGTTTAGCAGTCAAGTCATGTAAGTAATCAATCAACATCGGAAACTCAAGATCAGAGAATATTCCTGGCCTAGGAACCCCCCACACATTCGCAGGACGGCCGAACACTATTTCATAGGGACTGAGCCCTATTCGGGAGTGTACAGTCGCCCTAGTTGACAGTAATGCTAGAGGCAAAGCATCAGGCCACGAAAGTCCAGTCGTAGCTTGAATCTTCGCTAATTTTAGTTTAAGGGTGCCATTGTACCCTTCAACCAATCCAGCTGACTGGGGATGATTGGCGCTATGGAATTTCTGATTTATTCCAAGGCCCTTACACACACTCTTCATCACACTTCCAACAAACTCACTTCCGTTATCTGACCACACGACTCTAGGCATTCCATACCGAGGAAAGTATTCCTTCAGTAGGATTTTCGCAGTAGACAAAGCAGTATTGTCTTTGAGGGGATAGGCCTCGATCCATCGGGAGAATGCGCAAACCACAACCAAAACGTATTTCAGGTTATTGCATCGCTCCATATGGATGAAGTCCAATTGGATCACCTCAAAGGGATACAAAGGAGGAGCAAAACTGCCAGGGGGAGTTGGGGTTCCTTTGCCAGGATTGTACATTATACACACCATACAATTCTTCACCAAACGTTCAGCACACTTAGTAATTCCATCATTCTTCCACACATCAGCCAACAACTTGCAAATACCTTTCGCGCTAATATGTGCTAACCCATGTGCCATTTGCACAACGGCCAGTACATACGCATCAGGCAACATCCATCTTTTCTGATCTGACAAATCAATCCAGCAACCATTCACATCCAACCTTCCCGTACTTTCTTTCCACTTCATCTTTTCAGTGTCGGTGGCCTCATTCTGAATTGCTTTCACACTCTCTATAGTATTCTCACACATACTTGATTCTGTAGGCCACCTAACCGAATTCGTCACATACATTCGAGTGCTAAGGTTCCGGGCAGTCTCCTTAGCAATCTCATCTGCAAACGCATTACCACGACCAACATCATCCGTCACTTTACGATGCGCACTACATTTAACAATTGCAACTTGAGCAGGCAAAGTCAATGCATCCAAAAGATCGTTCACAAGCTGGCCATGCTGTATTTTCGTGCCATGTGACGTCAAGAAACCACGTTCTCGCCACAATCGTCCGAAACTATGCGCTACACCGAAAGCATACTGACTATCGGTGTACACATTCACACGTTTACCTTCTGCTAATACACATGCTCTAGTAAGAGCGATCAGCTCTGCAGCTTGGGCAGAATTCTGATTCAATCTCGCAGTCTCAACAACAGTATTCAATGTCACCACAGCATAAGCAGTAGTCACATCACCATTCGGCAATTTAAAACATGACCCATCCACATACAAGATGCCATCCGGGTCTTCCAATGGGGTGTTTTTAAGGTCCACACGACCTTTTGTTTCCTCCTCTGTCCGCAAGTAACAGTCATGTTCTGTTACTGCATCTGACTCTGCACTAATTGGTAACAAAGTTGCCGGATTTAGGACATTACAACGTTTTATCTGAATGTGGCTTGCCAAGAGCGTCAATTCGTACCCAGATAACCTCGCACTCGTCAAGTGCTGAGTTTTCGTACGGTTCAAAAGAGTATCGACTGCATGCGGAACCATCACCGTAAGCATATTATCCATGACCAATCCTGCTGATTGTCGGATGGAGACCGCAGCTGCCGCAGTTGCTCTCAAACAACTCGGCAATGCTCTAGCTACTGGGTCTAAGGTCGAGGAAAAATATGCACATGGACGTTGCTTACCACCAAAAGGTTGCGTTAAGACGCTTAAAGCACAACCTTCCCTCTCGTGAACATATAACGTGAACGGTTTACTGTAATCAGGGGTACCTAACACAGGAGCCGAACACAATGAATCACGTAATTCAGAAAAACTTTTCTGACATTCTTCCGTCCATGGTAAAGGAGTCGAAACATCCTTGCACGTAAGAGCCACCAATGGTTTCGCTAGCAATGAAAAATTAGGAATCCACTGCCTGCAGTACGATGTGATACCTAGAAAGGCACGCACATCTCTTTGGGTTTGTGGCACAGCCATGCGCGCAATCGCTGCAATTCTCTCTGGGGTCAATCTCCTTCCCTCCTTTGACAATAAGTGACCTAGGTAGGTTACTTCTTGACAACAATATTGGAGTTTAGAAGGTGACACCTTGTGATTTAACTCACAGAGATGTTGCAGCAACGACACTGTAGTAATTTTGCAAATGTCCTGAGTATCAGCAGCCACCAATAAGTCGTCGACGTATTGGATTAAAGCCGCACCAACCGGCAACCTAAACGCATCTAGTTGACCCTTCAAAGCTTGACTGTAAATCGATGGACTTTCACAGTAGCCCTGAGGAGCGCGTTTGAACCGGAAGCTACGTCCACCAAGAGAGAAACCGAAAAGGTCCCTGCTCTCTTCGGCAATCGGGATGCTGAAAAACGCAT
Source organism: Lissotriton vulgaris (assembly GCF_964263255.1). Classification (NCBI taxonomy): domain Eukaryota; kingdom Metazoa; phylum Chordata; class Amphibia; order Caudata; family Salamandridae; genus Lissotriton; species Lissotriton vulgaris. Next base: position 398,603,154 of record NC_141700.1, read on the forward strand.
TTTTCAAATCAATCACCGAAAACCATGAAGCTGTAGCTGGAATCAGAGTCAGTAGCGCCGTAATGTCAGGCACAACAGGGAATTGAGGAACCACAATTTTATTCACCTCCCGTAAATCGATAACAAAACGATAAACAGGCGGTTTGGTAGGATCAGTACGTTTAAGAATGGGCAGTACAGGACTATTGCACACGTTTCCCCGAGTTTCTTCAATGACATCTTTCTCGATCAAATCATAGATGATCGCTAACAAAGCTCGTTCACCATCAAGGGAGATACGATATTGGGGAATACGTGGCAATCGCACATTCGATTTCAACTGAACAACATAAGGGGAGACATCAAGTAGGCCCACGTCATTTGGACCCGTCGCCCACAAAGATGCAGGAAGAGAACTCAATTCCGGTGGAAGCTTATCGAGGGACAAGTACATGGGAGAGACTACCCTCTCTCCTAACGTAAGCTTTACACCCGCAGGAGAACAATACAAAGTCGCATACAAGCGTTTAAGCAAATCCAGACCCAAAAGATTTTCGCCACAACCAGTAGACAAAATCAATGGAGCTTCGAGCTCACGTGGCCCAATTTTAAGGGGCAAAGGGCGCGAAACTGGATTGCTAACGGGGGCGCCAGAGAATCCAACGGAAACATTTGTTAAGCCAGACAAAGGTGCGCCAGGGAGTTTCGAATGCATGATAGAACTTTTCGCTGCACCAGTGTCCAACAGAAAAGGCTCAACGACGCCCGATGTAGCAACTGCGACGTAAGGCCCTCTCTGATCAACCGGAACTGATACCACTCCCTCTCCTTGTCTTTGGCTGTCCTAGTAATTACTATCGTCAGGTCCCTGATCGACGTAATAATCGTCTACATTGTACTGCGCAGATCGTCCTTGCGATGATCCACGTTGATCAAAACAGTTATTAGAATTTGATGAATGGTCAGAGCGATCATTCTGAGCACCACGACCTCTACCACGTGATGCGTGCTGTGCACCACCACGACCTCCTCTAGACGAATTACCACCACTACGGTCATTTAAAGCAGGACAATTGAATTTAATGTGTCCCTCCTGTCTACAATAAGCACATTGATTGTACCCTAATGAAGATCTCTGAAAAGATGAATCATTACGCGGCTGCGATCGATTCGATTGCGACTGCGATCTATTCTGCTGAGGCGCATTCTGATTAGAACGCGGCGGATATGCTTGTTGTAACAACACTTTAGTTTTCAGCTCTTTCGTCTTTTTATCGGCACGGTCATTTTCCTCTTTTTCTCTATTTTCGTAATATTGTGCCGTAGCCAATATCTGAGCTGAGGTAGAAACGGCCCATGAACTTTCTGAATTTTTCAATTTATGGCTCAAGTCGGGCAATAAGTTCGATACGAATTTATCCACAAACAACCTCTGTCCACCCTCAGTACCCATATCCTGCCCACTATGATCGACGAATGTTTCCTCGAACCTCGTAAAGAAGTCTGAAACACTCTCATCTTTCTTCTGCTTACAGGCTGACAACTTGTCCCAATTTACCCTCATAGCTGGCATAAGCGTTTTCATTAATGTAATGATTCGCTGGGGAAGAAGTTCAATCAACTGATCGGGTTTAGTAGCAGCCACTTGTCCAGCGTCTGCCGCTGTAATGGCAGCCCAATCACCACCTAATTCATTCGCGTGATCTTGGTGACGAATCTTGGCCCATACCGGTTGCGGTACGACATTGCCAAACAACATGTCGATATCGGCCAGATTCATTATCGTAGCGTCTACGAGCTGCGATAATTCTTTGTAATACCCCGCAGGATTTTTGCGAGGATCAGGCAAAGTTTGTTTCACCTGAAGCACTTCCGATCGTTTCCAAGGGAGGTGTATCCACACTCTCTGGAAATGTGCTGGTATTGGAGCATTAGCATTAGTATTATCAGCGGGTACCCAAACTGGCGGAACTTCACGCATAGGATATTGGCCAGACCCATCTCGTTGTTCAATGTCCTCAACGAACAATGCATGAGGAATAGGAGCGGGACGAAGAGATAGCAACCGCTCAATAGCACGTCGGACATTAGTGTCGACTATCAGTCCAGTTGCGAACTGAAGCCGGAGTTCAGACAGGGCGGTCAGCACCTCGTCAGGCGCATTGGCCGCTATCTGATCATGTAAGAACTTGCACATTTCATCAAACACATATCTCTGAGTAGGTATGTTGAATTGATCAAACGTTTCGAGGACAACACGAGGTGGATTTCTAACAGGGTTTATCATCCAACCCATCGCCATATTGTATAGCGCAACACGTTCTCTATTACCAGGAAGCTGGCTACGTCTCTGTGGACCATCAGAACCTGCAGACCCAAAAACAGGTCCGAGCGACTGAAAGAAGTTTGTCGCAAGGGGAGAATCACGATTACGAGTAGAGGGAGAAGAGTAAGACACAGGACTAACAAGAGAAGGAGTAGAGACGTTAGCAGCAACAGGGGTTAACAACACAGGAGCAGTAGCGTGAGCAGTAGCGGGAACAGGAGTATGTGGAAGCGGAGGAGCAGTAGGAATAGAAATAGGCAAAGGAGCAGGAACAGTCGGAAGAGCAGGTGCAGGTTGAGGAACTGGTGGAGGAATAACAGGTGGAAGAACAGGTACGGCAGGGACCACAGGAGCTGCGGTACCCTGTACGTACGGAGGTGGCGACTTCATAAGATAGGACATTAAAGAATCCTCAACTGCCTCTTCCTTCTTATCCGACTCCGTAGACAAAACAGGATAGCATTTGTCTATGGACATACGCTGTAATCTCTCAAACACTTCCTTATCCTTATCCTCCTTATCACGCTGAAACTGCTCAGCTTTCTTCACTATAGTAGCAACAGTATCTCGCTGACTACGTTTATTTTGTCTGATCTCTTTCTGTCGGGCTTCTTTGCGCCAGAACCGAAAGGCATCAAACATGGCCGGCCTTGATTTACGTTCGAACAACTTTATTTCCAAATTATCTAAGATCGACGCTTCGAAGCTACCGTGAGGTGGCCAACGAAGATCGCCGTCTTTCTTTGTATATTTGATCCAATAATCGTTAAAAGCAATCGGGCCTAGCCCATGTTTGCTATATAAGTCATATGTAGGAGTTCCAACCGGAGGTATCGGACACGAGTCCTCCAGCAGGGAATCCGCACCACAAGGTCTAAAGCAACTGAACAAAGTACTGCGACCAGGCATCTTGCACACTAGCCGAGTTTCACAAACTTCAAGGGTTACGGGATTTCGGGATTTACCAAGTCCCAGCAAAGAACTAAACCCTCGGTCTTTGGCGGCTGCAGTCGTCAAACAAATACAACAACAACAAAGTACGCTAGCAAAGTGTCACCGACAAAAACACTCACACAGCGTGTACAACAAAGACACCCGCTAAAGTGTCTACAACAAAAACACTCGCTAAAGTGTTTACAACAAAGACACTCGCTAAAGTGTCTACAACCAAGAACTCTGGGAGCGACCCACAAATACTTAACTCAAAGATCAATGGCGTCCTCAGGAAGGCCCGTCAATCGTCTCGCTATACCAAGGTCTACGCCAGGCGCCAAAACAGGTCTACAGTCAGGGCAGCAGTCCGTCGCAGCCGTTAGGAGGCGGGAATCTTCGCGGGAAAAGTCTTCGGGCCACTTATTTCGACAACAGGATCGATGAAGCGGGGTGCACCTTCCCTCGGAGATTTCACACGAAGTTCCTCACGATCGTCGGGCTTGGACCGGTACCACTGATGCAGCCCCACGTTGGGCGCCAACTGAAGGACTGGGTTCTTTGGACCCAGCGGTGCCAGGGCACAACACCTGAAACCTTCGTGGGTAACCTGCTCCGGCGTACAAGTCACAGAGACACGGGACACTTCCTTCGGCGTCAAAGAGTCAAGGTTTATTTACTGCAGGGAACACAGAAGTCACAGGAAGTACATCGAGTGTAGTTCGGGGAGACTGCTTCAAATTGTATTTGTGGATCGCTCCTTTTATACAGTTTTTACCCATAGGATAACATGATACACAATAGTTTACAACCTGGTTCCCACAAGTCGCTCTCAGAGGGGTCGCTTAGATCACTTTGAAACACACAAGATCCGGAACATAAGTGCGGAAACATTTGGCGGTTCCCAACTGTAAAAACCCATCTTCCCACCATTAGCAAATTCCAATCAGCAGTAAAGTAGATCGAAATAGGAACGAAGACAGGTGCAGAGGAAGACGGAGACAGTAGGGAGATCGGAAAGGGTGTAAAAGGGGAGTGTCGAGAAGCACGAGATACAGGCATCAAAGGGACGTGCCTAATGAGATGCACGACTGAGACAATAAGCCCGTGCGGCAAGATGAGCCTCGAGCGGCGCCATCTGCCTTACAGTAGCATCCCCCTCGTCATAAAGACACTTACAAAGAACATGTGTCTTCCGCAAATATCTTGGGAGTCCCAGGGTCGCGAAGCGGACAGCGTCCGTTCGCTGGCTACTTGAGGGCAAGAGACAAAATGGATGCCGTATCTAAGATGGAACCCGTGGGTACAGATGACAAACCCACATAACAAACGAACGGTTTAAGTTAGCACAGCGAAACTGCGCACACTTACAAAACTCGTCATTTGCGGTTCATAGATACTAGACTCGACCATATTCGTGCGAGTTAAAAACACCACTTACAATTGTCACGGAACCTCAACCTGAGAGCAATTGGCAATAAGGACAACACCTACCCTGTCGCGAGACATTTTAAAGCAAAACACGACTCCAAGAGCAGTAAACTCAGGTATTATGTAATAGACTGCATACCGGCAAGTAGACGAGGCGGCAATAGAGAGGATAAACTCTGCCGCCTTGAAACTCATTACATACTTGCGCTGAACACCATGCATCCGTCAGGTCTCAACATTACAGAAGATCTCTATACATGTTTGTAATGCGTCCACTTGAGATACATATGACATTCTAGCACATGGTCCATTTTATTTGCAAAATGAATTAGCATGTTTTATGGATTTTAAATTTGTATTTATTCTAATTGTTTTTCTTATTCTGTTATGCGTTGCCATCTTTTAGCAATAACTTTTACTGTGATGGTTTTTAGATATACTTAATTCATAAATCGATTTTAGCCTTTATATACCATTTTAAGGTTTTAATTATTGGTGTAATGATGAATTGATTTGTTAATGTATATTTATATACTTATTTATTGCCGATGATGGTTGGCAACTTACAGACAGAGATTTAACTCTTTTCATGAACTTCTGAAATCCATTTTATGACATGCGTTGTTTTGTACATTGAACTGTGGCCTGACAATATAATTATGGTATTTTTTCCGGTATCACCCTGACCCTCCACACAAGTGGCCTCCAATTGAGTCTGTTGTTTTTGCCTTTTGCACTTTATCTCCGCCCCTTGGGGATTCTAATATTTAGGGGACATTACAAACTTATCGGGCTCCATATCGTTCCACCTAAAAACACACCCAGGGATGAAAATATTATGCTGCTACAATTAATATTGGATATTAATTATTCAATACAAACATCATGACCTATGCTGCACATATACTTAATAATAATGAATTTAAGAATTGTAATTTCACGTTTAATATTATTTCTCACCTTCACAAGATTTAGGCAATGTATGTTTTTTTACTGATGTATAGGAATTTATCTATTTACTCGCCGACATCTTATTCATTGTATAAATCATGCTAAAGTACAATCAATTGAAATAATGCCTTATTGTAGTTTGCACATGAAGATTTCTTCCATGTCTATGCACTTTGTAGGCCAAGTTTCGTAACGTCATCAGCAAATATAAACCAATGCCGCAATCTTACCTGTGTCATGTGATCAAGCGCTCTGTGTAGCGCGAAACGCGTCATGATGGCTAGGAGCACCAACTTCGAATAAATCACTTTGCACTGAACCTGGGTCCGTGTCCGTGTATTCAAGAGAAGTGTATATAAAGCTCCAAAGTTGCCCACAGGCGAGGACGCACTCTGGCTGCAGCAAATTCCCCAAATCACCACACCCAAGCCGGGATGTAGCCTGACGCGTTTCGGATAAGTTCCTTCTTCATAGGCTGGTTCCAAAGAGTTCACAGCGTTTCAACCACACCTCCATTCAAACAATGAGCTGCCTTCCAATAGGCCAACTCTGCTCCAATGAACAGTCCCCCAAGGTGTTGTGGGATATGTAGTGCAGTAATTCTACCCTGTTGGGTGCTGCATACTCAAGGTCCCCAATCAAAGCCCTCTGATATATATATATATATATATATATATATATATATATATATATATATATATATATATATATATATATATATATATATATATATATATATATATATATATTATATATATATATATATATATATGTATATTACCTACTGGCTAGTTATATTTAGGAGCTAGTTTCCATAGGAAAAGCATTTTTTGACTTGCCTATAATTTGATGTTGTTTGACCAATCTTCAGGAAATCTGTGCAGTGGGGACTGAGAGTTTGAGGAATGAAATAAGGGTGCATTTGTAATGTTAATTCCCATAGGAACAATAAGCCACACCTATAGCCCGAACCGCTGAACGGGCTTACATCAAACTTGGCATGGAGGTAGATGTTTGGTCAGGGAAGTGCCTTTTGCTTATGTGGTGTAAATCCATTCAGTAGTTTTGGAAAAATGTAAGTTTAAAATTATAGTGACATCTCTGGTCGCGAAGTCTTTGCAAACGAAGAACAGCTTGTGCAGGGAAAGGAACTGCCCTGATTGGCTGGCAACACTTCAACCAAGACGTATTGTCAGACTTCACTGAGTCCCCCAAAAAAGTGAAAATAAAGAAAAGGGGGCAGGGCAGGAATACCCTAATCCCCAAGCCATGACCTTAGCACCCCCCTCGACTCTGCCACAGCATAAAAGCAATTTTATTTAAATGTTGCCGCAAATTCATGTTATTTGCAAATTCGCTGCAATTTTTTTTTTTTTTAAAAGCAGTTGCAGGCTCCTGGACTTGCTTTATAATAACCCCCAGGTGGGCCTGGTCCCACGGGCATATGATAAATATAGAAGGGTGAAGTGTATGGGCCTCCCTGCTAGGGATTAACAAAGCCCCAGGGACTAACATACCAGCACACTTTGCATTATTAATGCTCGTGGGCTGCAACCTCCCAGGGGCACATACTTTAATAAAAATAAAAACAGTGGGGGAGGCCCACATGCACTAATGAAGAGGGTCCCTTGCGGGCCCCTGGAGTTAGTGACCACCACCTACCCGGAGCATTATAGCACATGGGATTAGGGCCATGAGGCCCCCCTCCTGGAGCCCTGCATGGCCCTGGGGACTGCCACCCCCTCCCCAGGGCCAGCTCCAGCATTGTCCTATGGTGCAGTTTGCTATGGTTTGGCAGGTGCACAGCTCCCATCATGCCATAGCAAACTCTGTTCCACTCTCGCTTCCACGAAGTGGAGCAGAATTGCTTTTGGACAGAGAGAAGTGCAGGGGCTGTATTAGTGAGTGAGTTGGTGTATGAGTGGCTGTATGGGTGACTGAATTAAGGTGTGTGTAAACCTATGAATAAGTGAGTGGGTGTGTACATACTGGTATGGTTGTGTTAATGGTTTGCGAATAGTAGTGTGGAAGTTGGAGTGGGTGAACGAAAGGCTATACTGGGGTGTGAGTGGGTGTGTGAGAGATTCAGTGGATAATGTCATCAGTGATGTCATCAGTGATGTCAGTAACCATGTCATGAGTGATGTAATATGTGAGGACATTTGTAGTGCATTGTGGTTTTGTATGAGTGAAACCTGAACCTAACCATAACGTCTCCGTAACCTTTGTTTTTTTGGTGAACATATATATAATGTCCCCCAGCTATGCCTGTTTATTCATGGGCTGGTGGGAGGAGCTGGTCCTCAAGGGCACATACAAAGAAATGTATGATGACCATGTGAAAATGTATTTTAGATACATAGATGACCTGTTTTTGGTGTGGGATGGGACCACAGAACAAGCTATGGATTTTGTTGAACTAATCAACAATAATGATGTGAATCTGCAGTTTACCTCCACCATACGTAACAGTAAAATCAATTTTTAGGATGTAGAGCTTTATGTTACAAGAAATAAGCTAGAATCTAAGCTCTACAGAAAAGAAACTGCATGCAACTCGATTTTACATTTTTCGAGTTTCCACCCGAGGCATTTGGTGCATAGCATCCCCTACGGGGAAATGTTACGCATTAAGCACATTTGTAGCAATCCTGTAGACCTAGCTGAGGCCCAACTCCATAGTAAAAGCAGGTTTTTGGCTAGAGGTTATACTTCAAATCCTACAGGATGCCATAAACAAGACCCTAGGATTAGATCGGAATGATCTCCTCATTCCCAGAAAAACTAGAGATGATGCACTGAGGGAGGGTGATGAATTTGAAGCAGTGAGGCTCATGATTCCATATAGCGCGCAAGAAAAGAGAATTACCAAAATCATAAACAAAAACTGGGCCTTGGTCAGAAGCAATCCAGTAATTGGCTCGCAAATGCCCATTAAACCAAGCATTACATTTAGAAGAGCACCCTCCATGCATAGGAATTTGTCCAGAGACGTCACCCTCCTCAAATTGGTTAAAAGCGTCCAATGGGTTCATTAGGTGCAGCTCTTGCAAAGCCTGCCAATATGGAATAAATAAAAAAAGCTATTGTACTGCCTTCAGTGAGAAGGAGATTAAAATTAATAAGCCTCTCCACTGTAAAACAAAATTTGCAATCTATATATTAGAATGCAAATGCCCTTTAAAATACGTTGGCAGCACAAAATTACCTGCAAGCAAAAGAATTCTGCAAAACATACGGGCAATCAACAATCATGACCCTACTTACCCGGTAGCCCGGCACTTTCGAGAGGTGCACAACAATAATCTTGAAGACTTCTCATATTATATTATAGATGCCATTCCATAAACCAAAATAGGGGGAGACAGAGAACACATGTTACGGAAACTGGAAACCCGCTATATCCTTAAACTTAATAGCAAATCCCCGGGAGGTTTAAACAACATGGAGGACTTATACACCTGTCTATAATCTGATCTCGGTGGTCTCTGTGCCCCCCCCCATTTTCCTGCCCCGCACGTCCTTCCCTTATGTGGCTTTACATAGTCTATTAATATCTACCTCATTTTGAACCGTCATTGTTATATGAAGATCACCCAAATGTATTGAGTTTCATTAATCTAGCTGCTGCTCTTAACCAAACAGCATTGTGGTTTTTTACATTTATTTTTCTCACCTTATGCACTGTTTTTATAAAATGTATATATATTTGTGATATTTGTGGGGTTTTCAAAACAAAAATTTGTAGCACTTAGCCCTTTTTTTCGCATTCATATGTGACATTTCTATGTTTAGGATTTCCTAGATTATTATTTTGCATTTACGCAAGTATTTTTGTAGTGGGTTTCTCCTGGAGCTGATGATGAAATCTTTGGGTTTTTTGATCCATGAAATAACTTCACATGTACTTGAGGCTCGGTTAATATCTAAAAGCCGGGGCCCAACACATAATCTCTTTTTATGATTGAGGGGATTTTAAAGATGGTTTTAGGCATTATTATATAAAAAAGTATATATATATTTATTTTGTATTTTTGTATTGCCTTTTAACTATATTATATTTATAAAATGTTTAAATTAATTACCGTAATTAATCTAGGGGTTCTTTTATTCATATCTATTATAAATGTGTACTTGTTGTTCCAGTGTTTGCTAATCCCACGAAAAGCCACGTAAAATTAATGTTTTCTCTATTTTCACTCTATGCAACAATCACTTGTTAAGGTATAGCTTTATAATTGGTCTAGCTACGGTTTAGCATTGTCATGTGATCAAGCCACTACGGGTGGCGAAGAGCGTAATGGCCGACGAATAAAGAAATAATGCATGCACCTAAAAATGGGTCTGCGTCTGCTTGCTGCACAGGACATTGTGGAAGCAGCTTGAAAGCAGTTAGTTGGATATATATATATATATATATATATATATATATATATATATATATATATATATATATATATATATATATATATACATATATATACATATATATATATATATATAGGAAAAGTATTTCCTCTATGTCTATTTGCGTGTCATGCACCTTTCACTTTAAATGGGTGGCCAGCCCCCATGACTGCGTCATGTGATCAAGGCTTTGGCCGAAACGCGTCGTGGCAAACTGGTGTTTGGGTTCAAAATAAATAAATAACAACACCTAAGAAATCGGGTCTCGCATCTTCCTTTGGCTGCAAGTAGCTGAGCTTCAACAAGCTGAGGACGACACATACCGCAAATATCTTCGGGATTGCTTCCCTGAACTTTGCGAGACCCCTCCACAGCATGGGCGAGTGCGGCAGAAGCAGCAGTTTCTGAGTTTTTACTTAGGAGCGATCCAAAACCTCCGGGAGGAGACGCCGCGGCAGCCCCAGGAGAGGCATAGATTCCGAGCGAGACGAAGAGAAGAACGTGAGTGGTTCCGGGTCAGAGGTCGGCGGAAGCGGACTTCGACCACGACTACACCGGGAGTACCTTCGAGTATCGCTGAGTTCCTGCAGGAAATCCTGTGTGGAGAGGTTCGGGAGCCGAAGAGCGACTGCCCAGCATTGTCGGGTAGGAAAGCGCACTTAGTGTTCCCACATATTAACTTTACCCACAACAAGCACACTATGTTTGCAGATGCAGTTCGGGGGCGTGTGGAGGCGTCTAAGGGAATGTTTACGGACTCCCCGGCCGTGGAGGACGTTCCGAGCACTAATCTTACTTCTGTGCCGCAACCAGCCAGCAACATTAAAGACATGATGAGAAAGTTAGAGAAATGCCGAAAGGGCGAACAGGCGAAGTGGTGGGAGCACAGCTCCCTGACGGGATACCTGGAAGTAGGGAGAGTACCCCGGGGTCTTAGGATAATGCTGGCCCCGTCCTACGAGAATCCAGACCCGCAAATGCTCAGTGATTGGGCGGCAATCAACTTGGACAGCTCAAAGCGATTAATGCAGTTGCTGGTTCAATACGCAGAAAGTGACAGGAATAAACTGTTGATAGAGATTGAAAAACTAGAAGCTGAAATTGACAAATCTCCAAGTACCCCTGCACTAACCAAACTTCGCGAGGAAATGGAAGCGCGCCTCAAACATGAGGAAGAAGTAATAAAACGCAGAAAGGCATATAAGTTTCAAAGAGACAGATTAGACTATGAGCACGGACAAATTTTCACTTTTGCTCGCAGATATGACAATATTAAAAAAACTCAACAAGTTCCAAACCAGAATGATGGGATACAAACACCTAATACAGCAACTCCCTCTAGTGACAATGTAACAGTAGTGCTATCTGCTTCTGAGGACAGTTCACAAATTGAAAGTGATTCAGACAATGAGGCCACACGGAACAAAAGATTGGGGTTTCGCAGGTTCTCCCCAGGCCAAGAAATGGGGGTGGTCCAACAGGACAGAAAATTAACCCTCCGATCTGGTACACAAAGAGCGACCTCAAACGACAACAAAAAAACAGGAAACGCTCAGAGCGGAGGAAATGCCACAGGCGCAAACAACGCAGGTGGAAGACAAAGGAAGCAACGATCGAATTGGCAAAAGAAACAAGCCCCCAAATGATCAGCTCTAAGAATGTGGTTAACCTCACGGACGTGGAGTTAACCAAAAGTGAAACGAATATTCTCTCACTGGGTCTCTCATATTGTCCAAGACAGGATTTTGATTATGCCAATACGCGCATAGACCTTTTCAAATACGTGCGCAAACTAAAACTGAGAAAATACTACAGCACACGCAAAGCTGGCAGTGTAACTGATGGAACAACACCTGAATCACTTGTAGAATGTACTGAACCTGCACAACCTCAAAGAGGACTAGCTCTGACCCAAGAGCTGGAAGAGTTGCTAAAAGAAGGTGAGGAAGAGCTCACTGTGATAGAAACTACACCTGGCGGGGAACCACCACAGACTTTGAGCAAAACTCCTTTCAAACGAAAGTCAAAGTTCTGCCCACTTCTCCTGAAAGACAATCTGGACTTGTTTCACGACAGAGTCTCGAGTGAATTGAAAGAACTCCAAATAAAGAATGCAAGTGCAGTCAAGAAAAGGAATTACCGTGATTCACAATACCATGCATTAATAAAAAAACTGAGAGACAAAAAACAGATAATCATAAGACAGTCAGATAAAGGCGGCAACGTCGTGCTCTGGCCAAGGAACAAATATATGAGCGAGGCACTTAAACAACTTAATGACAAAGACTGCTACAAAAAAACAAATGTGCAGGAAATGTCAGTGGCTCGCAATGAAATCGACTCAAAACTTATGGCTTGGAGGAGTAAGGGTCTTTTGACTATGGACAAATTCAAATTTCTTAAAAATGACTTCCCTGTAACACCGGTGATTTACTTTATTCCAAAGACCCATAAGAACTATCATGATCCACCAGGCAGACCGATAATCTCGGCCAGAAATAGCCTTCTTGAAAATGTTAGTAAATATATTGACTATTTATTACAGGAGTATGTCAAAAGTCTACCATCGTTTATTTTAGATACAGGAGACCTACTCAAGAAATTGGTGGACTTCAAGTGGCTACCTGGTTTTCTCCTAGTCTCTCTCGACGTCACCTCCCTATACACCAGTATCCACCATAGGGATGGTATAAAGGCAATTGATTATTACCTTAGAAAAAGACCAGTTGAATTCACGGAACATTCAAATATGATTATTGATATGATCAAAATCTGTTTAGACCACAATGTATTTCTGTTTGCCAATCAACTCTTTTTGCAGACTAGAGGGGTGGCTATGGGGGCCTGCTTCTCTCCCAGTTATGCCTGTCTGCATATGGGCTACTGGGAGGAGCAGGTCCTCATGGGTTTGCATGCAGAGGTTATCAAAAACAAAGTCAAATGCTGGTGGAGATTTATTGATGATCTCTTCCTCATTTGGGATGGAACTACTGAGGAAGCCAATGATTTCATCACTCAACTTAATAAGAACAATCTCAATATAGAACTCACCAGCTCTATGAGTAAAGACTCAATTGTGTTCTTAGATGTAGAGGTTTATATTACCAACAACCAACTACATACCAAGCTCCACCGCAAACCCACTGCGGGGAACACAGTATTACATGCAGACAGCCACCACCCGAACCATTTGATTAAGAGCATCCCCTACGGGGAGATGCTCCGAATCAAGAGAATATGTAGCAACGAGTCAGATTGTCTACAGGCCCAAAAAGAGTGCAAGCTTAGATTTTTGGCAAGAGGTTACCAGGAAGCAATAATTAATAGTGCCATTGTAAGAGCCAACCAACATGACAGAAACACATTGCTCAGCAACCTGGAAGCAACCAATAGAGTTCTTAAAGTTAAAAGCAACAATGATACCCGTCTTATAGTCACCTATAACAATCAACACAAATCCATACGAAAAATTGTGAAGGACAATTGGTTTCTGATTAAAAGTGATCCAATTGTAGGTAGTCTAATGTCTCTATCACCCAACATCACATTCAAGAGAGCAAAAAGTATGCAGAACAGCCTAGTGTCCAGTAGCCCTGAGCTAGTCTTGGGTTCTTGGTTAGGGGGCAGCAAAGGATTTCTAAAATGTGCAACGTGCAAGGCTTGCAGAAATGGGATAAGTAAGACAGAATTTAAGACACCTCTATCCCCAGTACCAATTAAGATCAGGGAAAAACTTAACTGCAAAACAGAATTTGCTGTTTACGTATTGGAATGCCCATGTGGGCTTAAATATGTTGGCAGCACACGTCCTCAAGTACATAAAAGAATCTTGCAGCACTTGAGAGCAATTAATAACGCTGATCCAACTTACCCTGTGGCACGACACTTTGAAGTAAAACATGACAAAAATCCCACGGGCCTCATATACTACGTCATTGACTGTGTCCCCCCACAGAGGCGTGGTGGTGACCGGGAGATGTTGTTGCGAAAACTGGAGACTAGGTATATTATTATGTTGGACACCAAGACTCCTAATGGCCTAAACAATAGCGAGGATTGTTATACACACCTTTGAACTTGATACTATACAGTCTTCAATGCAACCTGTAGTTCTGTACAATATGGATGTATTATGACTATGCCTTTTTATCTGTACTGTTAATTAACATCTTTACAGCTTGTGATAACATTCCCTTTGATCTCCACATGATGATTTTAACACATATTGAAATTGTACATCTGTAAGTATTTTATCATGATTAGTTCCACCTTATATTTATTCACTGGTAGCACTTTACATCACGATTTTTAACGCAAATTTTTACTTGTAAATAACTAGGTTCAATCGCACTTGCGCAATTTGCACAATCACCGGGACCTCGGCCCACATGGGCTAGTCGTACTATTAAATGCTAAATTGTCATTTCAGGTCCACTCCAGAGAGGTTTTAATGTGTGTTATGTTTACATATCTTATTGTTACTATTTTAGTATACGGTTGATATTTTAAACATGATTTAACTGATTAGTTTTGGATCCAGTTGAAAATATTACATAGTTTTATGGTATTTTAGCTATTTATAGTTGCAGTTTTACTTATAACATGTAATGCACAATTTTTAACCTCTCCTATAGATTAGGTTATTCCATATACAACATATGGAATATATGACCATACAGTAGCCAATGTATTTATACGGTGATTATGAAATGTTAATTGGTTTAAACAACCTTTATAGTGCTAACCTAGACTGTACAAGCATTTATGCAGTTATATATAGGAAAAGTATTTCCTCTATGTCTATTTGCGTGTCATGCACCTTTCACTTTAAATGGGTGGCCAGCCCCCATGACTGCGTCATGTGATCAAGGCTTTGGCCGAAACGCGTCGTGGCAAACTGGTGTTTGGGTTCAAAATAAATAAATAACAACACCTAAGAAATCGGGTCTCGCATCTTCCTTTGGCTGCAAGTAGCTGAGCTTCAACAAGCTGAGGACGACACATACCGCATATATATATATATATATATATATATATATATATATATATATATATATATATATATATATATATATATATATATATATACAACACAGGCTTCCATTCAATAGAACAGACGTCTCCGACACTCACAGGTTGCAGTGCACGTAGTTATTTTAATCAGCAGGAAAAGAATGCGTTTCGCAATGTAGCTTGATTACGTTTAAAGATTCCAACTAAACATGTGTCCTTTTACTCTTTCCCAAAAGACGTAAACATCAAAAGTGGACTTTCACCCAAGTGTAAAGGTATTGGTTTTGGCAGACATTTTGAACTAGTCAAACATTGTGGATATTATAACCAACACTCGTTCCAGTTATAACATAATGCCTTACATATCAAGTCTATTTGGAAGCCATTGTCAAATGAGTTCATATTTACAGAGAAATCATTATTGACATTGTGATTCTGTCAAATATTTTACAACACAGGGATTTTGCCCAAGTGGGCATTCGTTTTGTCTTCCGAACTTTGGCTTGAAATGAGTCTCAATGAAATATCGAGATTCCAACTCCAGGAATTAGGTTTACGTGGTCATTCACTGGCTTGTCTTTCCAGGAGAGTATGCCAGAGTGTTTTTCATCATTTCAGGATGCTAGCAGTGCATCATAATAAAGTGAGAAAATTAGTGAGAATGTTGTATTATGCTAAGAGTCCAGCAATTATGCTTAAACAATTATGTGCTGCTCTTTTGCATGGTTCTGAAATAGATGTGAAGAATATTTGTGAAGAAATTGAGTTTTGTTACTTTGGTAGTAAAGATGAGAATGTTCAAATTGACCCAGAAGTAGAGGGTAATGTTGAAGATAATGTACAGGTTTCCAGTACAGATAATTTTCAGAAGGAAATTGCCACGTTTCAGGTGAAATCAAGTGAGAGGCCTAATTTCACTTGTGTATGTTGTCGACGCACTTATTATAAGAATCAGACTAAGTTAGTGGATTTATATGCAAAAAGTGAAAGGGAAAATAATAGTGAATGGAAGGATTTTGCCACATACTTGATGGTAGAAAATTATTTAGATTTGGGATCGGATCAACTTGTGTGTACTTATTGTTGTAATAAATTAAACCAAAACCAGATGCCTGCTAGGGCAGTTCATAATAATCTGGAATTGGTTGAGATTCCTTCTGAATTGAAGGATTTAAATACTTATGAATCTATTTTGATTCAAAGTATCCATCCCTTTCAGGCTATTGTAAGAATGGAGCCAAAGACAGGGAAGTTGCCTCCAGCAGATTTACAGAGAGGATTAAAGGGAAGAGTTGTTTATTTGCCTCTAGATTTGAACAAAAACATTAACACAATTGGAGTAGAAAAAGTGGAAGAGGAACCTCTGGTTATCTTGGTTAATGGGGTTCCGACAAAGAATAAGAAAATATGGCAAGATTTAGTGGATGTTAGGAAAGTCAAAAAGGCAACATTGTATTTGAAGAAAAATAATAAGTACTATAAGAATGTATATGTTGCAGAAGAGGAAGTAAGTGATGAAGAGGATAGCAATTTGTGTGCTGGCCAAATTGAGAAAGTAGAGGCCTCTAAAAGTGAAGAAATATATGAACATTATAGTGTTCATCCTTTGCATTCCAAGGAAGTCATGGGGAATGCTATTGAGTTGTTTCAAATGAAACAAGCCAAAGGGAGTCCCATTAGTGTTTGGGAGGAAAGTTTGGAAGCTCGGTGTTTCCCACAGCTATTTCCCACAGGTCGAGGAGGAAGATATGATGAGCGACCTCATCAAATTCCTGCGTCTGAATACCGGACTTTACGATTGTATGCAGAAGATCCTAGGTTTCGTCAATGCATTCCCTATTTGTTTCATCTCCTGTTTGAAAGCGATCTGTCTGGACTGTCATATGCAGTGAACCACATCTTAAAAAGTGGTATACAGATGCGAAACATCTCGGCAAGTGATTTTATGCATAAAGTCAATGTCCAAGACAGTATTTTGGATTCTCACTTAATTAATCTCATGGCGTGTCAGCGTGGTACTAATGAGTACTGGTACCGTCGTCATGGTGATTTAAAATGTATGCTGAGGAACTTAGGAACTCCGACATGGTTCCTCACTCTGAGCTGTGCCGAGTATGGCTGGGAAGACTTACTTGAATTTCTACGAGAGGCAAATGGAAATATTGAAAACATTGAATTCAAGACACCTGGAGAACTGTGTTCTTTGGATCCAGTGAATGTATGCAGGTACTTCAATCATAGATTTGAAGCTATGATGTCTTTCATCACAAATAAGAAGAATCCACCTCTTGGAGAGGTGTTGGATTTCTTCTGGAGAAAGGAGTACCAAGCAAGAGGTGCTCCTCATATACATATGTTGTTGTGGATCAAGGATGCACCTACATTTGGAACAGATCCGGATGACTTAGTGATGAATTTCATAGAACAGTATTCTACGTGTGCTGTTCCAAATGCAACGGAGAAGAAAAGCCTAAGAGAACAAGTTCTACGTTTCCAAAGCCATCGTTGTGGAAAGTACTGTCGTCGTAAATTCAGAAACAAGGACAAGTTCTACACCAAATGTCGTTTCAACTTTCCACGACCGGTGATTTCTAAAGGAAGAGTGAACAGTTTGATGTCTTCTCTGCGACATAATGTGACGAGGAAATCACCCAAAAATACTTACAATTTGAAATGGAACGAAGAGTCCAAGTACATCAACAACTACAACCCAGTGATTTTGTCCATGTGGAATGCTAACATGGATATACAGTTTGTGGCTGACAACTGTATGGCTGTGGCTCGGTATGTGACATCTTACATCACCAAAAAAGAAAAGACAGAACTGAAGGATATGTGGGAGGACATTTCCCATGAAAAGAGCCTCAGAAAGAAGTTGTACAGTTTCAGTCTGAAGATGTTGTCGCATCGAGAAATCGGAGCTTACGAATGTTCTGATCGATTGTCTTCAGCAAGTCTCTATGCCAAATCCAGGAGTATCGTTTGGGCGAGTCTTGGTCTTGCTGCAACGCGAAATCGAGTTCTAAAACCTGTCCGGGAAATTGAGTATTTGGCAGAAAAGGAACCAAACAGTACCGACATTTTGAAGACCAACATGTTGGATACATATTATCCAAATCGAAGCAGTCACCTTGAGAATGTTTGTCTATATGAGGTTCTACAAAATTATATATTCAAGAGGAACATCAAAGAAGATATTGAGAAAGGAGTGTATGCTGTAATTGGAAGTGAGGGATGCCTGGTCAAGCAAAGAAAATGCCAATTAGTAAACCATCGAAAATTGAGTGGCGAATCTCCAGAAAAAAGGAGTTCTTCTATTTAGCACTTTTGCAACTTTTCAAGCCTTGGCGTGCAGAAGAGGAACTGCTTGGAGATTTCCTCTGTTACGAAGACTCTTTCACTGCTGCTAAGGAGACCATAGAATGTCCTGCTTTTCCCAAATATCAAGAAATGCTAACTTTGGAAATTGAGCAGGAAGCAACGATTGCAGCCGAGATTGCCAGAGACAGTTCTCAGGACAGTCAGAGTTCTGTTTCATTGAGTCAAGATCCACTTGGAGGACCTATTATCGAAAATGAAGCTGCCACTGCTATGAATGAAGTGGAAAGAGCCATGGCACATGCTCAGGAGGATTCAGTTAACTTAGAAGACTTGGAAAAACAACTCAACGTTGAGCAGAGGAAAATATATGATGAAGTTACCATGCAAATTGAGCATGGATTAAGTCATGAGAAGAAAGAGTGCTCATGTACATCGTTGAAGCCTGTCCGACTGTACGTGAGTGGAGAAGCGGGAACTGGAAAAAGTTTCCTCATTAAAGCAATTTCTTGTTATTTGCAGGAAAGGACTGAGTCATCGCTGTCTTGTGTTGTCACCGCTCCTACTGGACTGGCAGCACATAACATTAAAGGTATTACTTTGCATCGTCTACTGATGCTGCCAGTGGAGCATGACAACAAATTACAATACCACAAGTTATCTGGGGATGCTTGCTGTGAAGTTTCAAGAGTCTTGAGGAAAATGAAACTACTTATCATTGACGAAGTAAGCATGGTTTCCAATGTCATGCTTGCCTTTGTGCATTTGAGAATGCAAGAAGTACTTAAAACTGAATATGATGTGTTATTTGGTGGCAAACACATCATTGTTTTCGGAGATCTTCTGCAGCTGACACCAGTAAAAGGTCAACCTGTGTTCAAAATACTCACGCATGAAGATACCAGGAAGTGCCTAGGGAGCATTGGCAACGTCAATATATGGTTAAACTTCAATTATGCTGTTTTCGAGAAATGTAGCACTGATCGAACAAAAGTAGAAAGTGTGTCTGAAGTTCGTTATCTGTTAGATGAATGTTCAGGTCAAACAGACTTCTCTGAAAATAATCAGCAAGATTGTCAGGAGTTTTTAATGTATATGCTTGATGTATTGCAAGATGAGGGTGTAGATGTAGATCACCTGTTTGGGCTTTCTTATCAATGGCAGCATGACTGCGAGAATTGTAGGGTATCAAGTACTACTAGTGTAGACTCAGAAAGATTTATATATTTAACTTTGCCAGACAGTAAATCAGTCTCCTTTAATAAGCTAGTAAATGCAGCGGATCACAACATGGAGTGTAGCCAATGTAAATCTGAAATGATGTCAACATTATTTATACGTAGATATGGACAGTATGTCATTTTAATGATCCAACGATGTAGGCCTGATGGATCAAAATTGTCAACTTTAATAAAAAATGTTGTGGCTTCTCAGCTTTCAATATCAGGAAGGACTTTTGTAACTGTAGCAATTATCTATCACGATGGTCCTTCAACAACATCAGGACATTATACAGCTTATTTAAAGTCTCGAAACGGCTGGTCATTCTGCAATGATTCCGTTGTAACTTTCAAAAAAAAATTGCCGTTTGACCTTAAAAATTCTTACCTGGTGTTTTTAAACCAAAATTTTAAAGAAAGAATCTCGGGATTTCCTGTGAGGAATTGCAAAAGGTTCATCAAGTAGAGGGAATGTAAGTCTGCAATGCTGTCTAGATTATTGGTCCAAACTTTTAATTATAATGTCAATTTTTAAAATCCAACTATATAAACCTGATGCAAGTAAGTCTGCTTCATAGTAAGCAGTATCAGTGTCATAGGAAAAGGAGAACATGAGTGATAAAGAAGGGTAAGATATTAGTAGTCCAGGATTGTGAAAATAATCTTAAATGTTTTCTTTTTGAAAGTTGCAAACATAGAAAATGACGGGATTTGATTGGAAGAATTACAAGACTTGTGAATCGCTGCAACATGATTTGGCCTAGTGGAAACATGTGGTAGAATGTGAGAAGTCTTTTCTTGTATGTAACATATTTTTCAAAACGATGGAGGTTTTC
The DNA here is from genome assembly GCF_964263255.1 of Lissotriton vulgaris. Lineage (NCBI taxonomy): Eukaryota > Metazoa > Chordata > Amphibia > Caudata > Salamandridae > Lissotriton > Lissotriton vulgaris. The sequence continues at coordinate 398,623,565 of NC_141700.1, forward strand.
TTTCAGAAAGTGGCGGGCTGACAATATTTATAGCACAACAGAGTGGACGCTGTTCATAGGACATCCTTCGACGTTATTGAAAGTAAGTTAATTTTAAGGAGTTTTGAATTCAGATTTCTTAGGTTGAATGGGTTTTTTAAACACAATCATTTTGATTGTGTTTTTTTTTCCCCGCTGTTACATGATGAATACCTTCAAGTCACTGTTTTAAGTGAAATTTGATACATTCTGAGAACAGCAAAAATAAACCATTTAACATGTATAATTAATGTTCTGCTTTTTGTACTTATGATATACATTTAGAAATGTGAGGTAGATATGGAGAAACTAAGTCTTCTGTAAGTGTCAATTTTAATGCTTACAGTGCTGTACTTCTGGGTACTGTTTTTTTTAAAAAAAGGAATATGCCTCACCTCAAAGAAAGCTCTTGAAAGCACACATCTTATTTGCATCCTGAAACAATCATTTAAAATGTTAGACACAATTTTATGATGGCTTTACATCTTTTTTGCGCTGCTATTGCATCACTATTGTGAGACATCAGCAGTGCAAAAAAAAGCACCATGTTCCAAAATAGGCCTCAGTTCATCAGCATGAAGATACTGTTTGTTTAAAATATATATCTTTAGGATTGTGTAGGGGACGTAGAGAAGCATAGGCTTCTGTAAATGTCAAAGTTGTTGAAAAACTGTTTCTTCTTGAACCTTTTCCCTTTTCTTTTCTAATTTTTAAATACATGTTGTAATATTTTTGGAAATGTTTGTTCTCTCTTTTACAGATTGAAAGTATGAAAAAATATTTTAAAAAGGTAACAAGAATTATAAGGTAAATGTTTTCTACTCTTTTTACCCGCAATGCACTGCTGATGATGTCACTGACCATGTCATGAATGATGTAATAAGAGGACATGACTTACTTCATTGGTAGGCCTTCACATGCTTTATCTGCTCTGTATTCTTCAACAAGTGTAAAATTGATCTGTAACCCTGAGTAGGTCTCACCTTAAACAAACCTCAGGAGAGATCACACCTTATCGTCATCCTGAATTAATAAATAGATCTATTAAACAGTATCTCTGGTTTACTCCCTATAGCTGTCTTTCTTTTAACATTACTCTCTGTTTACTTCCCTTATACTAACTCTTCTTTTTTTTTAAAAAATATTTTTTTGGTTCGCTTCAAGTTCGCGAACCGGGCAGCGAACTGGAAAGCGAACCAAAAGAAATAGAGCTTGCCAGAGTGCTAAACATTCTAGCAATTTTATTTGAAAGGGGAGGTAGTTCTGAAAAGAACTTTTTTTTAATGTTTTTGTTGTTTTATTTTCTTTTTTTTTTCTGAACATTTTTTGTTTTTTTGTATTTTTAGAACAGTTTTATGTTTTTTTGTGTTTTTCATGGAGGGGAAACAACAAAAAAACAGGCATTGAAAAGGGCTCAACAGGAGCAAAAAAAAAATTACTGCTTGGGTGGGTTAGGGCACTTATGGTTTTCAAACACCAAGTTGATTAAGTTCACGCTCATGTTCCCACATGAGAGCAGTGCACCACAATATATGCACGTTAACTTCATGTGCTTGAAGTTTGGCTGTATGTTTGGCACAGTTTCCTGTGCCTCTCTTCCAGTCAAAGATATACTTGATGTTGATCTGGCCACAGGAGTTGTCGGGGGATTATCTTGAAGGTCCCTTAACTCTGCCCGGCTGTAATTTAATGGATGCCACCTGGCCATATGGCGATGCATAGTATAGTTGCCCATACTATACTTTTTGTCAGTGCCTCGAGATAATCTGCATTTGCAGATTAGGCAGGTGGCATACTTGGCATTAACCTTCTTCTCCTCTCGAGGGATTGAGAAAAACTGCCATATAAAACTTGTTTTCCTTCGGGAAACACGGGGCAACTCCTGAATAAATTGAGGTTCATCTGTGTCCTCTTCTTCTAGGTCCTCCTCTTCCTCCTCTCTGTTGGAAATGAATTGTGATGGTGGTCCTCTCTTGTCATGAGGAGGTTGAGGTGGTGGTGGGGGTCCACCAGCTGAAGCAAGGATAGAAGCCATTGCAATAATATTGGAAAATGGTCTTTCTCTCACCAAGATGAAAGTCAGAGTGAGGAAAGAAGGAGGGGTTTACATGATTTGAGAAAAGCAAAAGTTCTGAACCAAACAAAAGTGTTATTTTTAGGTCACATGACCTAGTCATACATCATTTGGAAACCAAAAGTGAAATGAACCAATGAAAAGTTTGATAAACAAGTCACATGACCTGTTCCGCTTACGTTACGCGGTGCGCGCCGCGTCCCGGATCGTTTCCGGTTCGCGGTCCGGAGCACTTCCGGGAGCGCTAATGCGGCGCGTCATAAGACGCATTACGCGACAACGTGATACGTCGCGCTTCCGCGACGCGTCACAGTTCCGCTAACGAAACGTTTACCGGTTCGCGTACTAGATCGCGGCATCAAGATGAGCTAACGGAAAGCTTCCCGGTTCGCTTACCGGAAGCGAAGAAAAAAAATATTTAAAAAAAAATTATCAATAAACATCTAAAATATATTTTGGGTTTTAAAGAAGAATACATTTTACAGCTACAGATGTTAGCTTTTAAAAAACCAATGAAATTCACAGAAAAAACCATAGGTTATAGACCATATATAGTTAGGAATTTGCATTTACAAAACCTTGAAAATTCACTGAAAAAACCATAGGTTATAGACCATATATAGTTAGGGATTAGCATTTAAAAAGCTGACAATTGCGTGGCGGCAATAAAAAAACTGTTTTATTTTCTGCTTTGGAGCACTCCCACTGGGGAGTAACTTATGGACTATCATATCCAGAAGGCTGTGCTGCTGGCCACGCCCTTGTTGACAGCTGCCTAAAATCGAACATTTCATTCAGCGCTCTGGAGCAGTCCTGACACAAAGCCATTGAGGAAGGGAGTTTTAACTCTCGAAACGCGTCTGGCACAGAACTTGGGATGTGACTTTCCGCCACGCAACTGTCAGCAGGTTGCCAAAAAACAAGTGATAAGAATTACGTCAAGTGGTTTTCTTCGAAATTGGGTTCTTGCAATGTTTGGATGTTTACCGGCTGTTCCCGGTCGGTGAAAGAAGCCCACCGCTGAAGGGCGGGTCCGTGCAGCCTCTCCCACGTAGGTCTGCATTTTGGATTGAAGGTGAGCTGGCGCTGTTGCAAGACAGCGCTCGTCTCAGTTCACAGTGGCAAGTTAAAGCAGGACAATTCACGGACGGTCTTTCAGATCCATCCACTTGGATAAAAAAACTGTTTTATTTTCTGCTTTGGAGCGCTCCCACTGGGGAGTAACTTATGGACTATCATATCCAGAAGGCTGTGCTGCTGGCCACGCCCTGGCTGACAGCTGCCTTAAATCGAACATTTCATTCAACGCTCTGGAGCAGTCCTGACACAAAGCCATTGAGGAAGGGAGTTTTAACTCTCGAAACGTGTCTGGCACAGAACTTGGGATGTGACTTTCCGCCACGCAATTGTCAGCAGGTTGCCAATAAACAAGTGATAAGAATTACTTCAAGTGGTTTTCTTCTAAATTGGGTTCTTGCAATGTTTGGATGTTTACCGGCTGTTCCCGGTCGGTGAAGGAAGCCCACCGCTGAAGGGCGGGTCCGTGCAGCCTCTCCCACGTAGGTCTGCATTTTGGATTGAAGGTGAGCTGGCGCTGTTGCAAGGCAGCGCTCGTCTCAGTTCACAGTGGCAAGTTAAAGCAGGACAATTCACGGACGGTCTTTCAGATCCATCCACTTGGATAAAAAAACTGTTTTATTTTCTGCTTTGGAGCGCTCCCACTGGGGAGTAACTTATGGACTATCATATCCAGAAGGCTGTGCTGCTGGCCACGCCCTGGTTGACAGCTGCCTTAAATCGAACATTTCATTCAGCGCTCTGGAGCAGTCCTGACACAAAGCCATTGAGGAAGGGAGTTTTAACTCTCGAAACGCGTCTGGCACAGAACTTGGGATGTGAGTTTCCGCCACGCAATTGTCAGCAGGTTGCCAATAAACAAGTGATAAGAATTACTTCAAATCATTTTCTTCGAAATTGGGTTCTTGCAATGTTTGGATGTTTACCGGCTGTTCCCGGTCGGTGAAGGAAGCCCACCGCTGAAGGGCGGGTCCGTGCAGCCTCTCCCACGTAGGTCTGCATTTTGGATTGAAGGTGAGCTGGCGCTGTTGCAAGGCAGCGCTCGTCTCAGTTCACAGTGGCAAGTTAAAGCAGGACAATTCACGGACGGTCTTTCAGATCCATCCACTTGAATAAAAAAACTGTTTTATTTTCTGCTTTGGAGCGCTCCCACTGGGGAGTAACTTATGGACTATCATATCCAGAAGGCTGTGCTGCTGGCCACGCCCTGGATGACAGCTGCCTTAAATCGAACATTTCATTCAGCGCTCTGGAGCAGTCCTGACACAAAGCCATTGAGGAAGGGAGTTTTAACTCTCGAAACGCGTCTGGCACAGAACTTGGGATGTGACTTTCCGCCAAGCAAATGTCAGCAGGTTACCAATAAACAAGTGATAAGAATTACTTCAAGAGGTTTTCTTCAAAATTGGGTTCTTGCAATGTTTGGATGTTTACCGGCTGTTCCCGGTCGGTGAAGGAAGCCCACCGCTGAAGGGCGGGTCCGTGCAGCCTCTCCCACGTAGGTCTGCATTTTGGATTGAAGGTGAGCTGGCGCTGTTGCAAGGCAGCGCTCGTCTCAGTTCACAGTGGCAAGTTAAAGCAGGACAATTCACGGACGGTCTTTCAGATCCATCCACTTGGATAAAAAAACTGTTTTATTTTCTGCTTTGGAGCGCTCCCACTGGGGAGTAACTTATGGACTATCATATCCAGAAGGCTGTGCTGCTGGCCACCCCCTGGTTGACAGCTGCCTTAAATCGAACATTTCATTCAGCGCTCTGGAGCAGTCCTGACACAAAGCCATTGAGGAAGGGAGTTTTAACTCTCGAAACGCGTCTGGCACAGAACTTGGGATGTGACTTTCCGCCACGCAATTGTCAGCAGGTTGCCAATAAACAAGTGATAAGAATTACTTCAAGTGGTTTTCTTCGAAATTGGGTTCTTGCAATGTTTGGATGTTTACCGGCTGTTCCCGGTCGGTGAAGGAAGCCCACCGCTGAAGAGCGGGTCCATGCAGCCTCTCCCACGTAGGTCTGCATTTTGGATTGAAGGTGAGCTGGGGCTGTTGCAAGGCAGCGCTCGTCTCAGTTCACAGTGGCAAGTTAAAGCAGGACAATTCACGGACGGTCTTTCAGATCCATCCACTTGGATAAAAAAACTGTTTTATTTTCTGCTTTGGAGCGCTCCCACTGGGGAGTAACTTATGGACTATCATATCCAGAAGGCTGTGCTGCTGGCCACGCCCTGGTTGACAGCTGCCTTAAATCGAACATTTCATTCAGCGCTCTGGAGCAGTCCTGACACAAAGCCATTGAGGAAGGGAGTTTTAACTCTCGAAACGCGTCTGGCACAGAACTTGGGATGTGACTTTCCGCCACGCAATTGTCAGCAGGTTGCCAATAAACAAGTGATAAGAATTACTTCAAGTGGTTTTCTTCGAAATTGGGTTCTTGCAATGTTTGGATATATATATATATATATATATATATATATATATATATATATATATTATGAATAAAAAGATTGCTAAAAAGCCATGCCCACTAGGTTCCTGAATGAAGTCACCACATGATATTCTTTTCTATTCTGGAAACATGTAAAGCTCATGGCTACGTAGAACGTGCCTCCATGCACTGAACATAATTTAGAATCCTATCTCACCCAGTTAAACAAATAACTAGGTCTTAAACTGCTTTCTAAACCTCAATTTATCTTCCAACTTTCATAACCTAATAAGCAGAGATTTTCATAATGTAGGGACAAAATAAGAAAAGGATCGCCAACCACTTCGGACTTTCTGCACTATCGGGGTAACAGCAAAATAAGAGAATCTCGAAGTTCTAGTGGCAATAGAGGCTTGTAAAATCATAGGGTCCTTTTTGAGATAAAATGGGTGAGCAATACAAAGAGCTTTAAATTGAATCCTCTGTTTATGTAGCAGCCAATGCAAGGAGGCCAAGGATCCTGAGACCGAGTGATGCTTTGTTATATTTTGGACATTTTCTCCATCCCAAAAAACCTCTGAGCGATTTCTATCTAGTCCTTGTGTTGGCTTGTTGTTTTAGAACATAAGTCTCTTCACAATACAATAGAATATCAATATTTCTGTTTCATATGCATGTGTACTGCTTTGTGAAACAGACATTTGGCATTTCATAATCTTTACTTGCACCTTGCACAAATGCATATGCATAAGTGTTCATTTAGGTACATTTCTCTACCCTTCCATGTCTAATAGTGATATTTATGTAGCCTTTATGGTTTTTACAAAGCTCAATAAAGGTTCATTGGGTTGGATTGATTACTAGTTTATGTATTTTAATTTTAATCAAAGCACAGATGTCTTGTGCAAGCTGTGCTCACCTCCTCCTTGCTCATATTAAGGACACCTTTCACAATATATCTTCTCCTGAACGCTCATGTTGAGGTCACTTTAAAAATGTCATATTCCAGAGGTCTCCCAATCAAAACACTTATAAAAAGTAACATTTATCCTCAGCGGTTTTGTACTGTTGTACCCCAGAACCTACACCCAGCCTTTCTTGATTTTTTTCCTTCAAAACTGACTTTCACTTTTGCTAGTCCTTGCGCCTTGGGTTGCACTTTTACCTACTCACGTTGCTGTGTTAGGTCCTTCTTGTCATTAGAATCTTCTGCCACTTACAATAATGCCACAGAGACGTACCTAAAACTGGAGATGTCATCTTCAGAAATGACTCTTAAACTAATATTTACCATGCTTGGAACTATTCCTGCCTGGGCCAGGTTTGCATGATGGACCCCAATATAAAGCATGCCAGTGGAAATCCATTTGAAAAGGCCACCCTAAATTGGCAGCACCTGCAATGCCATTTCCATTGATTTTGTGGTCACTACAAAATCTCCCTGGGCAAGCGGGCACTTTTTCCACCATCATAAAAAACATTCCTCTATATTCTAAAGACCTGATGTACTAACATTCCATTTGCAAAAAGTAGCCACAAATTACACACCAACTATTTGCCAAATGAATAATATTTTGCGAATCGACCTATGTACTAACAGTTTGGTTCACAAAATATCAAAACACAGGGAGTAGCAGAAATACCATCATAATTAATATTTATTTGGCAGGTCACACTTTGCTACCACATGTGAATAGCTGCAGTCACAGAGGTTGCCATCCCTATGACTGCATTCCAAAAATGGAAAACTGTGACATATTTTACCAGTTCTGCAAGCCCATACATTGTATTTTTTGTGACAATAGTCTATATAGCTTGTAACTGCACTAAAATGTCCATTACCAGATATAGAAATACTTTACACTGGGCAGCTTGCTCCTCCGCAACCTAAGGTTAGTGTTTTTTCAGTGGATTATTTTTGGTTATTTGGATTAGTTTTGTGCTTTTAAGGAAAGCATTCCATGCATTTAATTCAGCTTCTAGTTGGTAAATGAAATTATTAGGAGTTAAATGTGGTAGTCGGTATGGGATGTCATGCAAATCGTTGGCGGCATTAATAGGTGAACTACAGATTAGGTATTGCTAGGTTGTAGAGGCATGACTTTTAAAGCAGAGATTGTGATCTTTTTAGATGAGGTGTGGTCAATTTCCAGAACTACATTAGGGACATGCACGTGACCTAGAGTGGCTGTGCTCAGAGAGAGAAGGCATGCAGAGGATAGAAAAAACGAGGAGGTTCATTAGAAATAAAAAGGAGAGGAAACAATCATAAGTTTTAAGTTAGGGTTAATTTTTGTAAGATTACACAGGAGACTTTTTTAGATTGCATGCAGTCTTACGATGCTAAACTGTGGAAAAAACACTATTTGTATGTGAGATAGTGCTATATTAGGCCTTGTTGTGACATGGCATGAGATGTGGCGGAGAATAGTGTCCCAGACAGTGGATGTGTATCACCTGTGTTCCTGTGCCTCATGGGTGAAGACACAGACAATGAAAAGAGGATGATGTAGACAGAGCTACTTTTAGCAATTCCATGAACCTTGTTAGCACTGGGCTGTTGATTAGTTCTACTTTAGCTCTGCTGTTTGGATGATGGCAGGGGTGAAATGTGGGACTGTAGTTTCTGCTGTTCATGGTCAAGACGTGTGTAGGCCAGGCCTGCTCTATGTTGGACATGCATTCTATTTCTTTATGTTGAACAAAAAGTCTAAAACTGTAAACACATTGCTTCTTTCTTCCAGGTAACTAAATGAAAGCATATAGCTCATCCATTTAACCAGAGTCCTCAAATCTAGAATTAATCACCCTACAAGTCCATCCTGTGCCCCACACTTTGCATGCAGAAAAAACACAGGCTGCACACCCAGCAGGATGGTACATACGGAAAAGCCCTTTTGCAGTCATAAACCCTTTGATTTTGTGAATTACACGAGTAGCAATAATAAAAGGGCCATCTAACAAGTGACAAGGCCCTTTACAAGAAGACTCATACTTACACTTGAAATTTTGAAATAAAAAAATAAATAAATAAAGCATTAAGCAAAAATACCAGCTCTTTCAAACATGTTAGGATCTCTGACAGACAACAATTTAATTAAGGTTTAAAAGGCATTTTTGGATAGAAATTAATGACAAAAGATATAAATGCTGTGACATGGGTAAAGAAGAATAAAATTGCCCTTCGAAGTAGAAAAAGATCCTGGCAAGAGTGGATGTACCCTTTGCTAGAAATGGGATTCCTGGTTGGCTGCTGTATGGACCCAGACCAGGCATGAACCACCACTCTAGATAGTAAGTTGGATACACACTAAAAGAGAACCTTTGCTCAACCTCTGATTGCTTGGCACACAGCAGTCAGGATTATTTAAAGAGACAATGTGCAAAGTATTTGTGCAACACACACACACGATAACATAATGAATACTCCACAAAAAGACGCCACACAGGTTTAGAAAAATAGATTATTATAATCTGCTCAAAATAAAAACAAAAAAACAAATATCCAATGCATAAAAGTTGAGATATTGCATTTTAAAGAAATAAATGCAGTTTAGTGCTTAGAAGCAAGCAGGTCTAAAATGGTTACTGTAGGTAGCGCTGGACTGGGACAAAGTCAAAATTCAGGCCAACCATGATGGAGCACTGGCCGACTACAGGACCCATGCAGGCCCCGGTGAACAAAGAACCCTTCCAGGTCGCAAACAAGGGGATGCGTCGATGTTGAGGTTCACAGGTGCAGGATGCATCAACCTTCTCCATGCAGTGAGGATGATGTGTCAGTTCCGAAGATGGTTGCCAGAATTGAGAGGAGCCGAGCGATGCACTAGATTCTGCCATGTAGTTGAGGAGCTGCGTCAATCTCACCAAGCTGCAGCAACAGTGATACACTGTCTGATACGTCTATCTTTGGAAGCAAAGTGCTAGTTCCAAGGCAATGCACTCATTTTACTCACACAACCTGGTCGATGCAGCAGTTCTGCTACACACAGACAGGAGATGCATCAGAATTCATGATGCAAGTATCTGGTCCACTTCCAGTGAGCCAGGTACAGGAGCAGGGGTAGAGACTTTGATATTCCTGAGTCTCAAGCAAAAGGAGTCAAGCTAAGAAGACCTTGGAGATCACTTGAAGTGACAGCAGAATCCATCTCCCCTTCAGCAGAGTCAGAGAGAAGCAGGCAGCAGTGCAACAGAGTGAAAAACCAGTTCTTCCAGATCAGAAGTCCAGTTGAGTCCTTTAAGCATCACAGCAGTTCTTCTGGCAGAGTTCAATAACAAGTCCAGTAGTGTGTGATTTTAAGGGGTCAGGGACCCAATATTTATATCCAAATGTGCCTTTGAAGTGGGGGTGACTTAAAAGCACCTATCTGAAGATCACACGTATCCCTGTAATACTAGTTCTTTCTGACAGACTGTCTGTGGGTTGTAAGAAGTCCTTTGTGCGTGGACAGGACACAGCCTATTCAAGTGAAGTGTTAGCCCCTCTCTTCCATCCTGCCCTGGCAAGGCCACAAGAATTAAGATGTATGTAGATAGGCACTCAGACACCTATATCCTTCCTGTGTTGTGGCTGTCTCCAGGGAATGCACAAAGTATAGTAGTCACCCATCCCAGATGCGTATTGGAGACAGGTTGTAGGTCACACTCAGCATTAAGGGCAGAGAAACGTCCATGAAAAAGATACTTCTCTCTTATCAGGAATTACAGTTCAAAAGTGTATTAAGGAATTACCAATGCTAACCCATGAGTGAAGTAGGCCTCACTGTAGTGAAAAGCGAAATAGGCTTTTGTCACTACCTGTACATGCAAAATATAAAAGTACATGTCCTACCTTTTACTTATATAGCACCTTGCCTTTAAGGTTACTGAGGGCCTACCTTAGGGGTGGCTTCTATGTAGTCAGTTGCACACACTGGCCCTGCAATAGCAGGCCTGAGACAGTTTTGAAACGCTACTTATGTTGGTGGATCAATCAGTGCTGCATACCCATTAGGTTATTTAATTTACAGGCCCTGGGTATATGGAATACTACTTTACAAGAGACTTACAAGTAACCGTAATATGTCAAATAGGTGTAAACCAATTATACCATGTTAAGGGGAGAAGCACATGCACTTTAGCACTGGTCGGCAGTGGCAAAGTCCTAAGACTAACAAAAACAATTCAGCAAAGAGAGGAGGAGGACGGCAAAAGGTTTGAGGTGACCTTTTAGAGAGAGCCATTTTCCAACACCCTTCAAGAAAGCAGTTGATGTTGAATGTTTCTCACTGGTAAAAAATGGTTGTAATTCAGGTGGGTAAGAATCTGGTACACTGAAAGGCAAAGTATCTCTCTTTATTTATTAGTGCTACCCACCTTCTACTCTTTTTAAGACAAAGAAACCAGTTTAAATACAGAAATTTCTGTGTGACCTAAGGCTCTATTATGCTAATTACATGCCCTAAATCTAATAGAAATGCAATTTATAAATATTTCTTAAGACATGTTTCGAACAGGGTTTTTCAAGATTATCAATAACCGAATACATTTGTTTCTCTTTTTTGCGTTCTTTTTAGGTAGAATGATACCAAATATCTCAGAATATGTGGAATTTTGTAAATTTTTGTGTAACCAGGTCTCCATGCCAGCTAATGAATTTCACTTTTCTAACTGTTGAGTTGCAGAGAGTTGTTCTTCATTCACACCTCGATCTCCAGTAGGTAGAGGAGGAAATGGCCATCATTTACAAGTTAAAACAACAAAAAAACTTGAAGGTCTACAAAGTTGAGAAAAAGAAGTGGCCACAAGAAAATGTCACACACCACTATCACGACTAACAGTGAAGGACCATCAGTTGTAAGGAAGTTCTATCAGCCCACCCATATGGCGGAACATCGTCATCTAGGACTTTATCAGCAGGTTCTTATATGGCCAAGCCTATAGGTTATTGCTTGGTACCAATAGATCCTGAGCTGAAAGAAGATGTGTCCTCACTGAGAGTGGTACTGATAGGGTGCAGTGCTCAAAGAGATAAGTGAGTGATTAAAATGATGATCAGGGTAGAAAAAATGTGTTTATTGGTATCTCCCTGGACGTCAAGTAAAAAAAGTGTGATGACAGTGTAAAAATATCACTGTACAGTGAGCATATACAATCTAGGCCAACATGTTTCTGCCATTATGGTAATACTTTACCGGCATTCTTCAGGGCCAGGCTGGAATAACAGCTACTGCAACATCCACTATTATAAGTGTATAAACATAATACTCTAGGTATGCCCCTAAGAGATGTATGCAAAAACCTTATTCATACAAAGTACAGTATGCGTTTTTTGAAATAACGCAATCAATTTACCATGGTACATGAAGAGATGCGTATAAGCGAGCATAAAAGCATTCGGTGCAATGCTTTTATGCTCTGACGTCCAGGGGCTTAACGATCACATACCTTGGTTGTCTCTCTGAAAGAAGTTAAAATTCATTAATAACCCCGGGTACAGTCCACTCACTACCTACTTCCGCTGTATCAAGGATGTGTGCTATACCTCTTGGCACGTATCTCTTCATGTACCATGGTAAATTGATTGCGTTATTTCAAAAAACGCATACTGTACTTTGTATGAACAAGGTTTTTGCATACATCTCTTAGGGGCATACCTAGAGTATTGAAACCGACATGTGATAGTTCATCCTGTGGTTTTCTCATTTTTATAACTCTTTCACAGTTGATTTGCAGTTATCTAGTATGCATACTTAACTATGTTACTCCACAATGACATTTAGTTAAGTGGCAAGATCTAATACTATTTTTCAGCATACGATTAGATCTTCAACATAAATGTTTAAATGCATATTAAATCTTCTCTATGGCAATTTTATTCTACCCCATCGGCGTTAGAATACACAAATATCAACATTTGTAAACCCGGGCTCGTTCGCATTGTATGTGTCCAGACACTTAGCCAAATCAGCAGTAGAGACCGTCTCTTACTAAACGGAGCATGCGCTATGCCGAGACTCATTGTTTCTGCCTAGCGCAGTGTCTGCTCCGCGCGCACGCCTCGTATTACACTGGCCTGCCCCGCACTTTGATTGGCGGTCTTAGGGCAAACTCTATGCCCCGCCGTATTGAATCCTGCATCCTACGCATGCGCGAGGCCAAGACAACGACCTCGCGGCATGCGCTTTAAATCAAACATTCCGCGGCCGCGCCTCTAACCAACAGGTGTGGACAATGAATTAGTGCCACTGCCAATTAGCGCACGCATAAATACGTATTTCCTCCTGTCCGCCGGTGTAGTATCGGGTTCCCAAGGCCTACATGCTCCGAAGATAACCCACTTACATTGAAAGAACTGTTGGCACGGAAACTGAAAAATTCAAAGAACAAGTTTATTAAGACCCCATGGGGTGGTGGTACATTCCTACAGCACCCTTCGGTAATGCAAGAAGTATCACACCGAACATCGGTGTGACTCGCTTTTTTATACAATTTGCAGGTAATAAAACAATAGGCGGTACAAAGTTACAGAGCGTTATGTACATATATGGTCATTTTTGGAACACAGCCAGCTCATTGGAGGGGTTACAACTCCGCTGGTCAGTTTGGCGGCACATTCCTGAGGAGTGACTGGTCAGTGGGGACTGCGCATGTACAGGCTTGACCAGTACTAAAAATAGCCTGTTGCTGGGCAAACTCGAGTGGTCAATGGCACGGACAACGGACTAAAGGGCACGCTGGCCACGAGGCCGCTTATGATCTAAGATGGCCGCCATAACACACAAAATGGCGTTTCTAAGTATAGCCAAGTTAAGCGGGAAAACGTGTAGCACAGCTAAGCGCTAACTCAGCCATCGTCAAATTACGACAGACGACCCTTTTAGCGTTTAGCTGAAGCTACCTCATAGTGAACATAATCAGGGTGTTCATCTTCAATATCAATTAGCATTATTTGAGTTACTTCTTTATGAAGCATCATTTTGTCATGAGCAAGAGCTCGTCTTGATGGTATGCAAGCCGATAAGCACATAGAACATAAAGCGGGGCCACATTGAATACATAAACATACACAAAACAGTATCCCCACAATGATGCATAAAATCGTTAGCAATTTCCAACCCCACGTGGTAAGCATTGACCAGAACCACCCTGAAAGAGTCCAAGTTCCATTGTCCGAGTGTATTTCAGCAGCTATCTTATGCAATTTTGAAATGGCATCATAAACAGATGGTGAATTGTCAGGTACATAGACACAGCAGCTGCTTCCGATAATTCTGCATGCCCCCCCACGGTCAGCTAGAACCACATCTAGAACCATTCGGTTCTGGAGCGTAACAATCCTAGAAATCTGAAGTTCTTCGGTAATATTCCCTAATGCAATAGCAGTATCATTTGCTACAGCCTCAACAACACGGGTCAGTCGTTGTATCTTTCGACTATTCAAAGCAGCCCCAACAAAGGAAAACAGTCCCAAATTGAAGTCCACATACTGTTGCAAAGCAGTGTCCGTCTGGTCGATGTCGTCCAGAACAACAGCACGTTTAACACGATTCAACACGAAGTCATGATAAAGAATATAGTCATTATGATACATTGGTGGGGCAATGAATACAGGGGGCAATACAAAAGATACATAGCAAGTGCCTAACCATCCCAACGGGAGCTGATGATAACCCTTCGTTCCACAAATAAAATACGTAGTACGAGATGCTACAAACGATATGCCATTTGGGCTATCAAACGTGAGTGTAGTATTGCATTCGCTTTTCCCAACCGAGATTGTACCTTTATTGCGTATACACAAATCAGCTTTAGTGGCAATAACATTAATAACATGTGAGCTAGAGACATTAATGTTACGTTGGTTGCTGTAAACACGTGGGGCAGACACGTTATCGGGGCGGTACTCCTCCCATTCAAATCGAGTACCCTCAGCTCGTGGGTACCCATCCCGATCATGGTAACAAATTTTATTCAAACGGAAAAGCACCCCCCCTTTTGTTGGCCATCTCAAAGTGAAGAGGAGAGTATACCAGGCATTGCAAGATCCATTGTGTGAAAACGGGAGTGGAATGAGTGGAGTGCCCCCTTTCTTCTGGTGCCCGGGCAACATCCCACACACCCAGCAATTAGACGTGTTTGTCATGTTATGTGTATGATGCAGGATCTGAATAAAGCTATTGTTCAAATAAGTCTGTCGGTGCCGTTCTTCATGGTAAGGCAAAGTGAAGTGAAAATGTTCAGATGGAGCCGGGGTAGTCGGCAGCAAATGTACACGTGCAGGCACCACAAGTTCAACTACCCAAGCTATCACTGCTATTACCACAATCGTCAAGACGAAAAGGATGGCACCAAGTATTCTTTTGTCCCGTGATGCAGAAGACACCATAGTTCAATTATTTTTCAAAGTCTTAAGTAGTTCGAAAAGTTCACAAAGTCTCAAATGTACATGTGTGTGTATTACACCTAAAAAAGAAAAATACGGTGCTGAGCTCCGAGGTAGCCATTGTTTTCTTCTCCGGGGTCAAGACGGGTGTCGCTACTCTTGGCAGAACTGATCCCCCCCCCTTGAGATTCCCGGCTTCCGTTTCACAAACCCCAGAGCGGTAACCAACCAGTCTCGAAAACCAAAAAAAATCTTCTTATCGTGGCCGCATATTATAGCGCTCTCGTCCAGAAACAGTGTGGTCCGGGAAGGCTCCCTCAACTTCGGCCGATGTCACAGCTGGGCTCTTTTCTTTCTCCAGAATCTCTTGGAAGTCGGTCAACACAGCAGGATTCACCAGATCAGGAGAGACACGACGGCAGTGTGTTGAATGTATCCACCGCTTCCTATTGGTCACTCGTACAGCTGTTCGAGTTGGCAGGAGGACCTGCTCGGGGCCTCGCCACCTCGGTTCCAAGCTGTTCGCCCTCTCAAACGATTTAATCATAACATGGTCTCCAGGGCGAAGATCATGGCCCTCTCCAGTAGAGTCGCCGGTGAGCGCTTCTCGAACCTGTTGATGAATAGAAAACAAATCATTTGTTAATCGTGCCAAATAATCGTTCATCATTATACAAGGCACATCATGTATCAATCGCGGCTTAGGCACCCCCCAAATATTCATAGGCCTTCCAAACACCACTTCATATGGTGTGAGGCCTGTTCGAGAGTGGGGCACTGATCTGAGAGAAAGCAATGCTAGCGGTAAGGCATCCGGCCATTTCAATGACGTGGACGCCACAATCTTAGCCAGTTTTAGTTTCAACGTGGCATTATACCGCTCGACTAGACCTGCTGACTGAGGGTGGAACACAGCATGAAACTTCTGCTGAATCCCCAAGCCTTTCAACACATACACCACGATTTTCCCATCAAAATGAGGCCCATTATCGCTCCACAAAAATTTGCAAACTCCAAATCGAGGGAAGTACTCCTTGAGCAAAACCTTAGCTGTTGTCAAAGCTGTATTATCTTTCGTGGGGAAGGCCTCAACCCATTTGCTAAAAGCACACACCACCACTAAGACATACTTAAGGTTATTGCAGTGCTCAAGCTGGATGTAATCCATTTAAGTACCTCGAATGGTGCAGAAGGTGGAACGAACCCTCCTTTCGGAGTATGGGTCCCCTTTGCAGGATTGTGCTGCAAACATATCAGGCAGGTCTGAACTACTCTCTTGGCGGTTTTAGCAATCTCGGGATGCTCCCAAACTCGTGTTAATAGTCGAGTGATTGCAAGAGCCCCCACGTGCGCCACCCCATGTGTCATCTGGACCATCACTTGCAAGTAAGCTGCAGGCAATTTCCATTTCTCCATGTCCTTACTTCTCCAACACCCTTCATCATCTAGCACCCCATCTGCTGCCCATGCCGCAAGTTCTGATTCAGTAGCTGATTTCTGAATATCTAATATCTCCGCTCTAGCATCATTCCATCGCTCAGCTTGGGATTGTGTCACGTACATGGGGGAGTCAGCTCGGGACACAGCCGTTTGTCTCGCTATACTGTCCGCAAAGGCATTTCCCTGACCCACTTAGTCGATAATCTTTTTATGGGCACTACATTTTATTATCGCTACTTTCTTTGGACAAAGCAACGCGTTTAGGAGGTCACGCACTAGTTCTCCGTGCATAATGTGTACTCCATGAGAAGTCAAAAACCCACGTTCTCTCCAGAGTAGCCCAAAGTCATGTGCTACTCCGAAGGCGTACCGGCTGTCTGTGTATATGTTCACACATAGGCCAGCACTCAGTTCGCAGGCTCTTGTCAAAGCTATCAGCTCTGCTGCTTGAGCCGATTTCTGTGGTATTCTAGCTGTTTCCACCACTGTCTTAAGTGTCGTGATCGCATAGGCTGCGGAGGTCGTGCCATCTGGCAGCCTCAAACACGATCCATCAACCCACAGTTCCCCATCCACATCTGAAAGTGGCATATCCTGTAACTCGACACAACCCTTTGTCTGTTCCTCGGTCAGGAAAACACAGTCATTATGTTTTTCTTCCTGACCCTCCTCAACCGGATAGGGCAATAAAGTGGCAGGGTTCAGAGTAGCACATCTTTTCAGTGTGATATGTGGCGCCAACAGTGTAAGCTCATATCCTGTTAACCGTGCACTCGTGAGATATTGGGTCTTTGTTTGGTTTAGCAGGGCATCTACTGCATGGGGAACGAGCACCAATAATTTGTGCGATAACACTATTCCCTCACTCTGCCTTATAGCTACTGCTGTTGCTGCCACTGCTCGAAAACACCCAGGTAACCCTCGTACTACAGGATCAAGGATGGCTGAAAAATATGCACATGGCCTCTGCTTGTCCCCATGTGTCTGCACTAACACTGATAACGCGCACCCATCCTTCTCGTGTACGTACAATGTGAAAATCTTCGTGTAATCTGGTGTACCTAATACGGGGGCAGAGCAAAGAGCCTGTCTCAATTGTTCAAAAGCATTTTGACATTCATCTGTCCATTCAAGGGGCATTGGCATAGCTTTGGACAGTAACGCTAGCAAGGGCTTTATAATGTGCGAAAACCCCATGATCCACTGCCTACAAAAGGACGTTAACCCTATGAAGGCGCGTACATCTCTCTGTGTGCGGGGGACTGGTGTATCTAAAATCGCCTGAATTCGATCTGATGTTAATGCACGCCCCTCCTTAGACAAAAGATGACCGAGGTAGGTCACCTTGGGTCTACAGTATTGAAGCTTTTTCTTAGAAACCTTGTGATTATTCTGTGCCAGAAAAGAAAGCAGCGCAATCGTACTCTCCTCACATTGTGCATGAGAATCTGCAGCAAGCAGAAGGTCATCCACATATTGGATAAGGACAACCCCTGACTGTAACTCAAAGGAATCAAGCTGTCTTTTCAAAGCCTGGCTGTAGATACTCGGGCTCTCAGTGTAACCTTGAGGAACACGACAAAATCTATACGATTTATTATTTAACGTGAAGCCAAACAGATATCTGCTATCAGGATGGACAGGGATGGAAAAGAACGCATTTTTCAAGTCAATTACACTAAAGGTAGTTGCCGTTGGTGGTACCAGTGTAAGCAAGGTCGTAATGTCGGACACCACCGGGTATTGGGGAATGACAATTTTGTTAATTTCTCTCAAGTCAATAATAAACCGATAGACCTTGTCGTCAGTATCTCTCTTAAGGATCGGAAGAATAGGGCTGTTACAAACATTATAAGGAACCTCTTCCACCACTCCTACAGTTATCAAATCTTGAACAATATGAGTCAGGGCAATTTCACCTTCCCTTGAAATCTTATACTGTGGCACCCGTGGCAGAGAGGCCCCCTCCTTAACAGTGATATGAATAGGTGGAATACGCATCTCCCCCACATCCGTGTCTGAGGTCGCCCATAACGTGTGCGGGAGAGAGGCCAAAGCTGGAATGTCTAGTATAGTATAAAACCTATTTGGGTCAGGATAATTGTCATTCAGGATAACCCGCACTCCCTCAGGAGTGCACCGTATCGTTGCTCGAAAATATTTAAGCAAATCAATGCCCAGGATATTATCTGGTGTATAGGGCGATAGCAAAAATTGACCAAAACTAAATAATTTGTCAAGACAAAGTGCAAGGGGTTTTGACAATGGGCTAGGGGAGGGTGTGCCATCGAACCCTACACATGTTTTCATTTCGCCAGACAGGGGAGCCCTCGGAACCAATTTTTTTGACAAAGCGCTACGAGTAGCTCCGGTGTCGACTAGAAATTGATCAGTAGAACCCAAAATGCCCGCTGTTACATATGGACCCTCCTGATCTACCGGCACTTCAATTGGTTCCGTACCCCATCCTACGCAGTCCTATGCATGCACATAATCCTGGTGCTCCACATTCTCACCCTCCGATATCTGATATTGGTTTCGTCTATCAAAAGTATTTCATTCATCCTGGCCACGGCCCCTCTCCTCAGCCCTTCCACGATCACCTCCACCACCTCTCGCCCCCGTATAACTGCCCCGCAACCTACCGCCTCCTCGACCACGCTGGCTACGTTGTTCACGAAGTACCGGACAATCTTCAGCCCAATGCCCAAACTCTTTACAATAAGCACATTGATCCTCCGCTATATCCGTACGACCATACGACGTATTGCCTCCACCTCGTCTACCTCTATCATTCCCTCTACCCTGTGTTCCACGAACCTGTGCCAACATCACCTTCGTTTTCAATTCTTTCGCTATTTTATCAACACTTTCTTTAGCCTCCAACTCCTGCCGCTCATAATACTGAGCCATAGTCAACAAAGACGCAGGGGTCGCCGTGGCCCAGGAACTTTCACTCGATTTCAATCGCTTTGCAATCTCCGGTAGGAGATTAGCCACATACTTATCTACAAACAAATGCCGACCTGTATCATCTCTTAAAGATTGACCACTGTAATCATGAAACGCCTCTTCGAAGCGTGTAAAGAAATCTGAAACCGTTTCATCTGGTTTTTGTTTGCACGAAGCTAACATGGTCCAATCGATCTTTTTAGAAGGTATGAGATAATAAAGTCCTGAAAATTTGCTCCACCTTTCAAACAGGAGCAACAGTTCCAGAGACAGCTGACCCACCCTCCCCGAGAACACTCCCTCCCCATGCCCAGTCAACCCTCGAGCACTTCCCTCCCCTGGACCTTGACACCCTCGGTAAAATGGCACGGCAAGTCAAATCAGGTTCCCCACGCGACCCAGCCCCACCAGAAGTTCTGATGCAAGCTCACGAAACCACCCTGCCTGTTATCCTAGAACTCCTTAACACATCTATAGCCTCAGGTGTCGTTCCTATAGCATGGAAACAAGCCATGGTGCGGGCGCTGCTAAAAAAAACAAACTTGAACCCCGACGACTATTCCAACTACCGCGCAATCTCCCTCCTCCCTTGGGCTGGCAAGGTGCTGGAAAAATATATAAACGTCCAACTGGTCCAGTTTATTGAACACCACTCCCTACTGGATACATCCCAGACAGGTTTCAGGCCAAAACACGGCACCGAAACTGCCTTATTAGCGGTCGCCGAGGAATCTCGAAGGGCTCTGGATCAGGGAGGATCAGTGGCAGTGATCCTCCTTGATCTAAGCGCCGCATTCGATACGGTCAGCTATGCCACCCTGCTGAACCGTCTCCGGGACATCGGGGTCTCTGGCGATGCTCTAAGGTGGTTCGGCTCCTTCCTGTCCGACAGATCATTCCAGATCTTCGATGGGGACACAGTATCAGCCAGCAAGCCCCTCAGCTGCGGAGTACCACAGGGCTCCTCTTTGAGCCCTGTGTTATTCAATGTCTACATGAGACCACTGGCTGGAATCGTCGAACCGTACGGCATCAAAATTGTGTCGTACGCCGACGACACTCAGCTAGTGGTATCATTGGCTCAAAAGAACATCAGTCACCCCCAAGGAGGCCTACTGAGCTGCCTAGAGGACATAAAGGAATGGATGACCAGCTCCTCCCTCAAATTAAATGGAGATAAAACAGAGCTCCTGCTTCTAGGCCCTGCCTCGCCAACACCTTTTATCTCCTTGTGGCCCCAAGCCCTGGGCACTCCCCCCACCCCCAAGGAAAGCGTCAAGAGCCTAGGAGTGTGGCTGGATAGCAAGCTGTCCTTCTCCACCCAGGCTACCAAACTGTCCGCCACCTGTTTTGGCATCCTCAAAACCCTCAGGAAGGTCCTTCCACTTCTGCCTCCAGAAGCCAGTAAAGTGGCAGTCCAAGGCCTGATCCAGTCCCGCCTTGACACAAACAATGCTCTATACGTGGGGGCTCCCGAGATGACCCTCAGGAAACTCCAGATAGTGCAAAACTGCGCAGCGCGCACCCTGTTAAAAATTCCTCGAGCTCAGTCAGCCAGATCCGCACTAAAAAGTCTTCACTGGCTGCCAGTTAAACACAGAGTGTCATTCAAGGCGTTGTGCATTGCACACCGAGCATTCTGGAAAACAGGATCTGCTATTAACAGCAAGCTCGTCATCCCCTACCACCCAAACAGGAACCTCCGCTCCTCTGAGGCCTTTCTGGCAGTGGTCCCCCGAGTAAAGAAAGCCAGAGCCGGTGGTAGGATGTTCTCGGTGAACACCGCCAAACTTTGGAACACCCTCCCCCTCTCACTCCGTTCCAACCCGGACCTACTGTCATTCCGTAAAAACCTGAAGATCTTACTATTCACCAAAGTCTCCAAGCTATAATGTGTCACTTCACCGGTCCCTTCAATTCTTACCTCCCAGCGCTTGGACGCCCCCGGGCAGCAATCGCGCTCTATAAATCTATTTCCATTCCATTCCATTCCATGAGCGTTTTTAATTTATTTAAAATAGCCACCGGGAGGTCTAAAATCAACTGGCAAGGCTTACATGCCGGTTCCCTATCTAAATCAGCTGCATTTATTTCTTTCCATGTTCCCCCAAGTATTGTTTCATCATTATTTTTACGAATTTGTCTCCACATGTCAGGCGGAAGTATTAACCCAAAAAACAGATCTATGTCGACAAGTGTCATCACACAAGACGAAATAGCCCCTTCCACCCCTTCATAGAACGCTGCCGGATTTTTACGAAGGTCAGGTAAAGAGTTTTTCAACGCCTTAACATCCGCTCTATTCCAAGGCGTATAAACCCAGTTATATATAAAGTACCCCTTCGCATCCTTTGACATTTTATCATCATCTGTACCTTCCCCTTTTGGAGGAACATACAAAGGTGCGGCTTCACGCATAGGCATAACATGCATCGCAGAACTCTTATCTGAACCCCGGAGAGAACACTCCTTAGATTGCCCATTAGACTCCGGCCCGGACTCCTTATTCTTTTTCCGCTCGTCCCGCAATCTGGTAGTCTCATCTCGCAGCTGGATCAGTTGCTTGTAAAGGGCATCGACATCTGCAAGATCAAATAAACCTTTATCCAGATTCTCACGATGAACTGACACAGCCTTAGGTTCTAACGTATCTGAAAATTGACGATATGTGGTAACAACTTCATCTGCCAAAGTAGCCAAAAAATACAGTAATTCTTGGTCTGTCCAATTTCCCCTTTCAGTAACAATTTCAGACTGAGAAACAAAATTCGTATTCACTCTACGAGCCCAACTACGTAAATGTGCGGATCTCTCCGCAGAAAACCTGACACCAGATACACCCTTCTTTCCCGGCTTATCCTGTCCTTCGTCATCCGATTCTGTAGTTGGAGCCGTAGGTGAAACGTACGGAGGCGGTGATCGATCGAGCAATGAAAAATCATCAATTTCATTATTAAGGACAGGATAAAGCGGTCGTCGAATAGGGAATTGACCAGTCGTTTGCAATTTACGTTCCCGTTCCTCCCTCTCTTTCTTTTCCTGGGCCTCCTTTTCCTCAAGCTGTAAAGCCTTATCTCGAGCAGCCTTGCGCTGCTCTTTGTCCGCCAAGGCAACTTCACGTTTCATTCGCTCACGCACCGCTTTCTCCCACATTCGTACACAATCAAACATATTTTGTCTAGACCTTCGTTGAAACAAACATTGCTCCACAAACTGTACTTTATGCAAATCGAACGACCCATGTAGAGGCCATTGCAATTCAGGATCCGATTTAGTGTACTTATTCCATAATTTACTGTACATTATAGGGGGTAGGCCAAATTTGATATACATTTCCCGATTTGGTGTTCCTTCTGGGGGAGCCGGCTGTGCTTCCGCTAACCTAATTGTGGTACCATTTCCAAGACAGCACATCCCTCGGAGTGTGCTTAAAACAGGCATGTTCGAAAAGTATCACGAAAGCGCGATACCATATAAAATGGCACTTACAGTACTTCACACAAATGTACCGCTCAAAGGGAAAAAAAACAAAATTAGAGAAACAACTCTACATGCCTGCCTATGTGAAGTGCACCACACCTATAGATTCAAAGTTCCCAAATTCACAAATGTTAGCTAACTCAAATCAAAGTCATAGGTCATAGAACTTCGGCAAGCGTCCGAGGACTACCTTACCGATCACAAATCATAGAACTTCAGTAAGCGTCCGCAGACTACCTTACCGATCACAAATCTTACCCAAAGCCTCAAAGGTCCAGATTCCAACTGCCAAGGTCTTTTAATCGAATCAGCCAAACGGCACTTTATCCAGCAACGCAGACGATCGAAAACTCAGTCGGAGACCGGCGCCACCTGGAAGGTCAGATCAGAAGGAAAGGAAAAACACCGCGGGTGCCAAGACTCGGGTCACTCGGTGGCAGCATTTCCAAACCTTCGTCACGACCTCTCCTTCGGGCATCCGAGTCGCCGATGAGTCCCTTCGTGGTCGCCAATTTGTAGTATCGGGTTCCCAAGGCCTACATGCTCCGAAGATAACCCACTTACATTGAAAGAACTGTTGGCACGGAAACTGAAAAATTCAAAGAACAAGTTTATTAAGACCCCATGGGGTGGTGGTACATTCCTACAGCACCCTTCGGTAATGCAAGAAGTATCACACCGAACATCGGTGTGACTCGCTTTTTTATACAATTTGCAGGTAATAAAACAATAGGCGGTACAAAGTTACAGAGCGTTATGTACATATATGGTCATTTTTGGAACACAGCCAGCTCATTGGAGGGGTTACAAGCAACTCCGCTGGTCAGTTTGGCGGCACATTCCTGAGGAGTGACTGGTCAGTGGGGACTGCGCATGTACAGGCTTGACCAGTACTAAAAATAGCCTGTTGCTGGGCAAACTCGAGTGGTCAATGGCACGGACAACGGACTAAAGGGCACGCTGGCCACGAGGCCACTTATGATCTAAGATGGCCGCCATAACACACAAAATGGCGTTTCTAAGTATAGCCAAGTTAAGCCGGAAAACGTGTAGCACAGCTAAGCGCTAACTCAGCCATCGTCAAATTACGACACCGGCACCTCCCCTTCGGTTCAGGCTCACTCCTGGAGGTGCCGACGGACAGGTAAGGACACGAGGACACCAGGGACCTTTGTGATGTTTCTTAAGTCTCCTGAACCGCCCTAGTCTTTGTCTGGCAGTCCACTCAGGCCAGTTCACATGACTAATGGTTTAGCGAGGGTGGCTTTGAGTAGATACTGAATATCAACATTTGAATTACTTCCAGCTGTCTTAAATTAGACTCTAGAGATGTTTATCATATACTCTTTGTTCTGAACCCTTACAACTAAACATGACAGGAATGGGGTATATGAATTAATAATTAAAATCCTAGTTGAATGCAGCCCTCTGAGTGCAGCATTTCGCCTCTTTGGGACCTATGGGCTATATTTGAACAACCAAGTTTTTTAGTTTTAATACAATATAAATACATATTGAGACAGTGACAGATATCATGTCCTGAATTTGTCTTTCTCCATATGTCCAATAGAGCGGGGCCTCTTTACCTGAGCCGTTGCCGGGTGAGGTGAGGCTTACTTCCCACACAAAGCTGGGTAAGTGTATGTTAGATTTATTACTCCTTTGTACACAGATTATCTGGTTGTGACTTTATACTATGCACAGGTTTCCACTTGGCCGTTATACAATTAACTGGCCCACCGAGTAATTGATGCCACAATTTTTGTTCACACATCTGTTTATAAAAGAGCTTTTTTGGTTGTCACAAAATTGTTCCTTTTTCCTTGATGTTCGCAGGAAAGGATTGCTCTTTACATGGTTATTTACGAGGACACGGTAGGGTGGTTCATTTAGCCACATAATTCTACTTACTTCAACCATGTTATATAATTTTCTGATTATGTTTATACACTTATAATAGTGGATGTTGCAGTAGCTGTTATTCCAGCCTGGCCCTGAAGAATGCCGGTAAAGTATTACCATAACGGCAGAAACATGTTGGCCTAGATTGTATATGCTCACTGTACAGTGATATTTTTACACTGTCATCACACTTTTTTTACCTGACGTCCAGGGAGATACCAATAAACACATTTTTTCTACCCTGACTGTCATTTTAATCACTCACTTATCTCTTTGAGCACTGCGCCCTATCAGTACCACTCTCAGTGAGGACACATCTTCTTTCAGCTCAGGATCTATTGGTACCAAGCAATAACCTATAGGCTTGGCCATATAAGAACCTGCTGATAAAGTCCTAGATGACGATGTTCCACCATATGGGTGGGCTGATAGAGCTTCCTTACAACTGATGGTCTTTCACCGTTAGTCGTGATAGTGGTGTGTGACATTTTCTTGTGGCCACTTCTTTTTCTCAACTTTGTAGACCTTCAAGTTTTTTTGTTGTTGTAATGTAGTTCATTAGGGGTATGAATTTGACAGGTCGGTAAACATCGTCCCCCAGACCCTCCTTTAATAGTCGTATTCTCCATCATTTACAAGTCTCACCAAAATCTAAGTATCATCTGTATGTGACTGAAATTCCAGACTGTGCTTCTTTAAACTCGGTCAACTGCAACAGTGACCTCCCCTAAAGCACTGCACCAAGATGTTGACAAGGATCTCTAAGTCCAATAAGAGGTCCACAAGAATCAGAAGGTCATAATACCCCTGGTCAGTCTCCCCAAGAAGTTCACCCTTCACAAAAACCAGGGTTGTTTCTGTAGCCTATCAGGTTGATGGTGATGCAAAATACCTTGAGTGTGATGCACAAGGCATTCCATTTGCAAGGTCTGTGCAACTCACTTTGTAAAAGCAAAGTCGAAAAAGGAGCCTTGGTGCAATGATAATGAGTGGTTCTCCATTTGTGAAAATGCAAGGTCAGTAGCCACCAAAAACCCGTTTACTATCTATTATTGACATGCACACATACTGCAAAGTTAGAAAATAGTGCTTCAACTGTGCTAAAACTATTAAAAAAAAGGTGAAAAACTCGAACCACGTCAACCTAGGTAAACAAAATGCAAAGTACTGGACATGGCACATATGAAAAAAGCAACATCCTACCAGGAGCCCTGGTAGATTCAAAGATGTTTGTAAGATGGATATCTTCATTTTCCACATGAGCCTGCTCATTATAAAACTTTTTGTCAGGTGAAAAGACTGATTGATTGCCTGACTGACAACATTTACATCTACTACACCACCATAATGGGCTGATTGGTGCTGACTGAACTGGATAAACAACAAATTATTTACAAAACAGGGAAACATAGTGCTTTATGCCAGGCACTTTTTCACCTTTAAAACACATTAACTTTTCACAATTTCTACAGATATAGCCAAAATGTAAAATGTGGATCCGTAACAGATTAACATTATTAGTAAACAAAAACAGAAACAGATTCCAAAATCAGCACATTAATATAAGTGCAGCTATCACCTTCTGAGACTACATTCCATAGATCTTATAACTGTTTCCTGTTTGATCCAATACTTACTTAAGCACTCTTCAACCAACCTTTGACCTTGGGTAGATTGATTTTTCTTTGAATGTCAAATAGGACCTAAAAAGTAATCTTACTAGTCCTATAGATTTCCTCACTGTATGCTGTATTGGATAGCATGTTAATGATATTGATGTCCTAGAAAGTTACGACACAAACCAGTCTACATCTAATTGAGACCTAGAAAGTGAATTGAGGAGAATAAGGCATTGAATGCCTAATTTGTAAAAGTTTACAAACTGCTTTCATCATACCTACATCTAACTGTGAAATAAACTTGCCCTTACATGAATGGTACCATAAGGTATAGCCAGATTAGCCTTTATTACTAGTGTTAATATTGGACAATACAATGCTGATGTATAGCATGATATATGTATGTATAAAAATGAACTTGCATCTCCGTTGCTGAATTTTCCCTATGTGACCTCCCCCTCAACCTCGAGTCAGAAACAAATGGTTAGGCAGGCCCTGCGACCTAGGCCTGAAGCAAATTATTGACAGATCACAGGTAGAGGGACATGTAACCCTTAGACGAACACGCGAACAAGAAAATCCAGATGGATCCCACAGATAGGCAGCAACACCACAAGGTTTTCAGGAGTTTGGCCCCAATGAAACTCATTTGGCCAGATGAACACGCATTCTCAAAAACACCATGAAGTCATATGCCACATTAAAGTAAGGAACCCACAGTCAATCAGAACAAAGCATGCTCATTACACACAGTGATCATGTGTGCTTCATGTTGGACATTTGGACTCATACCCACTAGCCCTGAAGTATGTTAACACAATGGCGAGGCCCACCTGGGCTTCTTATCAAACTCCCAATTTAATTCTTTTGGATTCTACATGTAAAGTATAAAATGACTTTGATTATTATTGTATTTCTTATATAGCGCCAGAATCAGTTGATACAGTCTTCAGACCCCAATTCTGTTGCCTATTGTGCTGCACATAATTAAACAATTGTTAATGTTTTGCCAAACGCCGCTTGCATTTCATTTTTTTAAAGGTACATTTATATTTGAGCAACATTTTGGTGAGCCAGATAGGAGAGGTTGGTTCTTCGAGCCAACTTTAGCCAAAGGAAAAGGACCCCACCCGTATGGATTTACATCTGCGGAGTAAAATAAGTGAGCAGACACTGCTATTGATTAAATGTTCTGCTGAATCCACGTGGGGAGGTCCATCCTGAAGCCACTGTTACTGGGTAAGAGACTACATCTGATCCTTAGTCCCATCATTTGCCGAATGGCAAAGTAGGAAAGGTGAGGATCTTTTGTCGCCTGGGGCACTGGGCGTGACACAGAGGGTATACTTGTCTCTGAGTGTGATAAAGGGGCCGCTTGGACTGCTGGGTGAGACACAGAAGGCACACATAGTCTCTGGGTGTGACATAAGGCAAGTATCTCAATCTTATTTTTTAGCCTGAAAGAATTTTTATAGTGTTACCTGTTTTTTAACACTGGTAGTATCTGAAAGAAGTGAGAGGTGCTTTTTTATTTGGACCACTGGGTGTGACATAGCTGGCACACATGACTCTTCAGTGTGATATAGGGTTTAAGTTGAATGTTAGGGGAAAAATTGGTCTTTTTTGAGGGTGAGGTGTAGCTTGTGATTGGCCAAAGAGGGACTACAGTTGTTGAGTTTCTCCTTCTTCTCCTCGTAAATTGTTACTATCTTTGTTGCCGAGTGGATATTGACAAATTATCTCACTTAGTTCCATATACCGTGCAGAGCCTCTCCTCGTCATCGTGCAATATGCTCTAGGAGCAGGCTAAGGTTTTTTTTCAAAGTCACCATTGTTTCGGTCAGTTTTTATTCTCTCTCTCTCTCACCCTTTTCTTTTCTTTTTTTTCTCTCTCTCGTCATTGCAGTGGTAAGATGGTACATTCATGATGTTTTGGATTTTCTTGATGTTGTGGTGGAGGTAAATCATTGCAACTGTGTATTCTGTTATTTTTTTTTTTTTACAGTTAAATCTAGTGCGAACTTGGCCCGAAGGTATTGGGTATCAGAGCACTTTACATAGCTCCAGCTGCATTACATGAGGACACATTCATAGTTTTTTTTGTTTGTTGGGCACGGGGAGATCAAATGATTTGCCCAGAATCACAGGATGTTCAGCGTCGTTGCCGAGACTTGAACCCGGTTTCCCAGATTCAAGGTCGACCGCCCTAGCCGTTAGCCCAACTCCTCTCCCCATGTTGAATGTTGTGTCTTGTTAATGACAATGTACATATGAAGAAGGTACTATTCCCGAAACTGTTGTTCCATATCTGCTATTCCGCTGCTAAAAATTCACAGTGTTTTGAATGTAACCATTGCACTTTCTCACAGATTGCTGTTCCCCATATGTGTTGTTGTATGTACTGAGCTTGTTTGATGAATTGTTGCCCTAAGCTGAGCTCATAGCAAAAGTAGTTATTTCTAGTATAATCTCTTGTACATATTTTCTTCCCGATCATAGTAGTATTTACGTTTGTTTTAAAAGGCTTGTTACTTTAGAAGTGTACTGGCCCTAAATATGTTCCCAACTCATCATGGAATCATCTTTAAACCATATGCAACTTAGGTTCCCCACGCAGGCTAAAAAGTTAGAAACATTTTGCTGTGAATGGCATGTACACTAAGACACATGCGTTCCTCTGGCCATAGGGGGGAAACCTTTGAAACCAACATAATAGAACACGTTCAGACCAAATACATAGGACAGAGAAAAACTGAAATGGAGGCAGTGTTAGAACTATGGGTCACCTTCAAGGTGGCATCGGCCTGCTTATTTGTCCCAGAACAAGACAACAAGGCATCCGTATTTCCCCAACCATACACATTCACAGAGGTACACTCTTGAATGCCTGCGGTCCCCACCATTCCTGTACTGGGTTACAGCAGTCCACTGGTCAAGGGGGCCGAAAAGCCCCCCACTGGGCAGCAAACCACTAGATTTAGGAAAAGGAGGTTGGAAACTCAGACAATTCCGGCCTCATCCCAGTTTGGTGGTAGGATCTCCCCAAGCTCGAGAACACTGTCCACTGCATTCAGCTTACAAAACCTACACTCCAGGAATCGGGTCTAAACAATGACAAAACTAGTGACAGTGAGGAAGAAGACACCAGTTCCCTAGGCTACAACAGCGAAGGTGAGGGTACAAGGATAGTCCTGCCGGGGACTGACAGGATGTTTAAAGACACACTCCCACTACTGTCTGGGCCCTGGAGAATGGGGTCTCCAGGGCTGAAATCGGCCTGTGAAGAGCTCCCCTCCCTCTTTTGAAAGAAATATTAAAAACCAAAAAATGTCCAGGCCCCGGGCGATTGGTTCCCCGGGGCTGATATCAGCATGGCCCCCTTCCCTTTTAAAAATAAAATGTAAAGATAGTCCTAACCCCATGGGGTGGGGTCCCTGGGGCTGAAATCGGCTTCAGAAGTTCGCTGCATGCCAAAATGATGCCGGCACCTCCCCCTAGGACCGACGCCACCTCTCTGCACTATTCTGCAAACGAGCCTCCTGGCGTGCTCTTGGTTAGGGGATGAAGTCCCCTTCACTGGTGAGGGTTCTTAGGGGCCTACTAGCTTACCTGTTACCTCCGGTAAGCCCCACACAGTGGGGTTGCTGAGAGGTGGTCAGAGGCCACGCCCCTTTTCCCACTACTCTGCAAACGCACCTTACGGTGCACTGCTGGTGGGGCAATGAAGTCCCCTTGCCTCCTGAGGGCCTCAGTACTAAAATGGACTTCATCCCCACGCATCCGTGCACCAGGAGGCGCATTTGCAGAGTGGTGGAGAAAGGGGGCGTGGCGTCCGACCACCTCTCACAATCTAGGGTCAATGCAGTGTTAATAAAAACCAATGTGGTTCTCCTATAATCCACAGGAGCGAAGATGACCCTCCTGTCTCTCAAAAAGGAATGCCTGTGTGGGGTTAGAATACACCAGAACAGACGATTCCCCAAGGGGAGCCAGAAGGAAGAAGTTTGGGAAGACCACCAAAGGTTTGAGGGGATGTTAAGTCCTGAGGTATACCCCATGGAATGGCTCTAGCTGCAGTGTTGGTCAAACCTGTGTTGTTGTTGTGCATAAGGACCCCATATGCAGTGAGAAACAACAAAAAAGAAAGGATAAGAAACATTCATTAACCCTTCTATAAAACTGTGCTCTAGAAACATGAGTAGATAAATATTCTTTGTGCCTAAAATAAAACGCTATAGCGCACTAACCCAAATGATCTGCTTTTAACTCAGAGAAGTAATCAAAGAATAATGTACACCCTCTTCAACTGAACGTAATTGAATCAAACGATATCATAGTCCAGCCAGGAGAAATATTCAGTGTCAACAAAAAGTCTTGCACCTGTTCAGCTCCAGAACAAAGAATAGCACTAATGCTTACTGGCACTTGAGTGGCAGGGTCATGGTAAACAACATTTTTGTGAAATATTAAGGAGCCGGTTTAAGGCAATTTGGCTTAGTCTCACCGCTCAAATTCGAAGTCCTGCATAGCGGTGTCTTAAACAGCTACCGCAGCATGCAGGCAGAAAGTAGTAGAGAAAGTCAGGATGAGCGTTAGCGCTCCTAATGCCACAGGGCGGAACAGCGCAGGGGCAACAGCCTCGCTCCAGTGAAGAAACTGGAAGGGCTGAGCAATGATATACGTCACAAGAAGGAAGCTGTGTGAAAAGGCTTGTTCACCTCCCAATCAGGAAAGGGGAGCAGAGCCTGGGTCAGCAGCGGTAGAAGAAGTCTTCCCAAAGAAGCAGGGGGTGTGGTCCTCCAAGCATGCAAGGAATTTAAAAGCAAGCAGCAAGTAAATGCACACGACTGCTTCTATACTGGAGGCAGGGCTCCTCCTCTGCAACACCTGCCACCCATTAACTCCGATTGCAGGTGAGTTAATTAGGTGACAGAAACAAGATATTTGAGGAGTTTTGTGGCACAAAGAATACCAATTGCTATTTACATGTGAAAGTAAAATACATGTACCTAAACCTTACACAGTTCATATGTGTGGGTTAGTGAGGGGACAGAGACTTTACAAAATGCCTGGGGTGTGACATCCATCTGTGTGGGGCTTACTGACGGTAACAGGAGGGCCAGTAGGCCCCCAGGAATCATCAAGCGCCAAAGGATCTTCATCCCCTAACCAAGAGCACACCAGGAGGCGTGTTTGCAGAGTGGTGGAGAAAGAGTGCTAGGCCTACTATCAGAACTCAGCAATCCTGCTGCATGGGACTTATTTGAGGTAATAGGAGAGGTAGTTGGCCCTCAAGGACGTCCTTGGGGGCTAACTACCCCTCCTGTTACCTCCAGTCGGTCCCACACAGCATTATTGCTGTGAAGTTGTCAGAGGTTAGGCCCCCTTTCTCCACCACTCTGCAAACGTGCCTTCTGGTTCACTACTAGCTGGGGGATAAAGTCCTCTTCGCTCCTGATGGACCTTGAGGCCAAGTAGCCCTACTCGTACCTCCTGTAAGTCCTACACAGCGGAATACCTGAGAGCTGGTCGGAGTCCCAGCCCCCTTTTTCCACGACTCTGCAACACACCTGCTAGTTAAAAAACCTTAGAAATTCACTAAAAAATAAAGGTTACAGAGACGTTATAGTTAGGGTCAGATTTTACTCATACAAAAGCAGAGAAATTCAGCTGTTATAGTTACCTGAGTTAGCTATAACTCGTGCCCTTGCAATGCAGTGCTTATGATCTCACATATTACATCACTCATGACATGGGCAGTGATATCACTGAAGACATTACTGATGATTTTCCAAATTACATCACTGATGACATCAGTAATGACATCATCCGAAGCATTTCTGAAAAACCCACTAACACCCCGATAGAATCTTTTGTACACTCACTCACGCAAACAGTCACTCATATACCCAGTCACTCACCTATACTGTCTTTCACATACCCAGTTACTCACCCATACTGACACAAGCACTCAATCAGCAACACAACCATCTAAACACTCACTCACCCATAGAGCTTCTCACACACGCACTCAGTATCCCATATAGCCACTGACTCACCCACTCACTTGTCCATATAGGCAGTCACACTCCTCCTCACCAACACACACAGACACTCAGACTCCCATAGAGATAGTCAGACTACCAATCACCCCTACTGCCATTCACGGACCCACTACCACACTCATATACCCACTTAGACATCAACTGACAGACAGATACACACATTTACTCAACCACGTACCCATACCTTCTCTGAGACACCTAATAACTCTTTATATAGCCAGTCACACACCCACTCAATCATCCATCTAGTCACTTATACAGCCACTGATTCACCATTACACCTAGGTACATAGATTTAACACTCATAAACTTTTTTAAAACACTCACAGTCACTGGATGATGTCATCAATGATGTCATCATTAATGTCATTTGCGAAGGCATCAGTGATGTCATCAGTAATGTCACTGACCATGTCTTGAGTGATATAATATGTGAAGTCAAAATGCATGGGGGTCCCATCCCCTCCACCCTGCCCTGGACACCGCCACCTCCCAGGAGCTTCAATAAACAAGAGCGGGGCCTTGCAGTACCCCTAAGCCCCAGGGACTCAAGCCCCCCACACTGCCCCGGGGACCACCACCTCCCCGGGGCACTCTGAATTCAAATGCCGGGGGTCCGTTACAGACTGCGTGCCCCAGGAACCACCAACTCCCTGAAGTTTTAAACATTGGGAGGGGGCTGCGCTGCCCTCCTCCTGGAGCCCTTGATGACTGTGGGGACTGCCACCCCTCAGGGCCAGCTCCTGCAGTGTCCAGGGGGGCCGCGCTGTTTGCTCCCGCCCTGCCATAGCAAACTCTGTTTTGCTTCTGTTAGACCTGGCATTATTGGCATGAGTCTCCCTTCCATTTTGTTGGATTGCCTCCTCTGTTTTTTTTATATGTTTTGCTGGTTATATGCTTTGGGCACTGTGCCACTGCTATTCAGTACCACAGTGCAAGTGCTCCCTATGTTAAATTGATGTACTGATTGGTGATTCCATGATTGGATTATTTGATTTACTTGTCGGACCCTAGTACAGTGCACCATGTGTGCCCAGGGCTTGTAAATCAAATGCTTCTGGTGGGCTTGCAGCACTGGTTGTGCCACCCACAGAAGCAGCTTGTAAAGTGTGCCTCAGGCCTGCCATTGCCAGGCCTGTGTGCAGTCTGTGACTGCCATGTCGATTTGGCAACTCCACCCACTTGCCAGTCCCTAAACCTTCCTTTTGCTTCATATCAGACACCCCAATGGTAGGCCCAAGGCCAGGGTGCATTGTGAGTATAAGGTAGGACATGCCCTCGTAGTGTTTAGCATGTCCTAATAGTGAATTACAGCCATTTTCGTTTTTCACTATTGCAAGGCTACCTGTTCTCCAAAGGCTAAAATGAGCAGTTAGATTATTACATCTTATAATCCTAACTGACTCAGGGAACATGGTAGAAATTCGAATTTAGTATGCCCGAACTCAGAATGATAAAATATATCTCTTACTGAAGTTGGTTTTAACATTCCATGTTTGAAAATACCACTTTTAGAAAGTAGGTATTTTCTTACCTAACTGCCCAGGCCTGCCTCTGCTAGTTTGTGTATTCCTTGTCTGGAGTTTGAGAGACAGGGCTGGGGGATTCCAGGAGACAGGCTAAGGCATCCCAGTGGTAAATAGAGAGATCTGCATCTAGATGGGAGGGAGGAGTTGCACCTGGGACCTGAAGAGGGATGGGCCATCCCTCTACAATGCTGGCTTCACCTCCTGTGGTGTGTATGATGTCTCTGTCCTGCACTGTGAAAGGAGAGGAGGAATCTTGTCAACAAAGTTCTCCAGAGCTGTGCCTTCCCTCCCCTGTGCCGGCTCCACCTCCTGTGGGGTGGCTGATGTCTCAGCCCTGCACTGTGAAAGGAAGGAAAGAGTCATGTAAACAAAGTGCTCAGGAACTGGTTTGGACTAGGCCGAGGCCTCTCTGCCTTCAGAGAACAACAGATTTTGGGGTATAAATATTGGGACCCAGTCCCAAGAACTTTAGTTCACTTCTGGGAACAAGAAACCTTTTGCCAAGGAGAAGAACCAAGGAAGCTCCAGGAGTTTAGACTGCCCCTCTGCCAGTGTGCTTCACCTCCAGCTCGCCTCTGAATTTCTTTGCTGGGAATTCTAACTGCAGAAGCCTCCGTGTCGCTGGGACCTGGAAGCGCGTCGCAACTAGAAGAAGCGTGACATCGCCACAGCTGAGATCGTCGCATCGCCGGAGAAGCATGCCGCTGCGGCATCTCCCATGAAGAGTGTCTTTGTCGAAGCTGCCTGCTGTCGCATCACCATAGAAGCGTGTCCCATCGAGAGAGTAGCCATCGCATCACCGTAGAAGCGTGTCACAGAGCCTGTCACTGCTCCAAAGTACAGAGTCGTCACAAGGCTACCAGGGCATCTACGCATCATCATTGCATCGCTGCATTAAGGGCGCCATCTTCTCGCATCGCACCAGGATTATCGCATGGCATCGAGGCGCCATCTGGCGCATCGCAACTGGACCGCAAGCCGAGAATCTACGCATCATCCCCGCACCGGTAAGGATCACGACGTATCCCTTACTCTGCGCAAGCATTGAGGTGAGACACATCATCTCACGTGCATCTTTCCTTTTGCAGGCCTTTTGTTCATTTTCCATTATGCATCCAGGTAATTTGTTGAGAACTTTGTCGCATTTATCATCAACTTGAACTAAGCAACATTTATCATCTTTAAGTCGATTTTTGTCATTTGTGGTCTTGTGTTAAGTCTATATAAAGAATACTTATTTTTATAAAACCAGTGTTGTGTCCATCTGTAGTGTTTTTACTGTATTGCTGCGTATATTCGCAAATGCTTAACACACTGCCTCTGAGATAAGCCTGTCTGCTCATGCAAAGCTACCAAGGGGGGTGAGAAGGGGTTATTTAGGAGTGTAATTCCCTTATCCTGACTTAAAAGTAAAGGTCCCTATTTGGACAGAGCTGAATACAATTGCCAACTAGAGACCCCCAGATCTAACAGCTTCCTTGAAGCGAGAGCAGGTAAACCTGCTCTTGCTTCAATGAAGCAAAGCAGGATTGCTTTTCCACAAGGGGAGCTACATGTCAGCAGCTCCCCTTGTGGAAAAGCAATGCCGGCTCCTGCAAAAGGCGGGGAGCTGGTGGGACCATGGGGGCATTTAGGCTCCTCCCACGGTCTCCAACTGTGAGGCCATGCCCCTGGGGACAGGGTCCCCGGGGCCAAAAATGACACAGGAGAGGGGCTGCGGTGTCCCCCTCCCATAAAAAAAAAAGATTTGGGCATGCCCCTGGGGATGGGGTCCCCGGGGCAGATATAAATTAATGGAAGTGGGCTTTTTTTTGGGTCAACATTTGGAGTCGCGACCCTTGCGCTGTTCTCAGCGCGGCCTCATAGTCTGAATGTGATGGTTCCCGGTGCTCAGCGTGGCCCCCTATTGTGCACGCAATGGGTTTACGGCGCTCAGTGTGTTCCCTAGTTTAAACGCGATGGGTGCATGGCTCCCTGCGCGGACCACTGGTGTGAACACGATGGGTGCAGGGCTCGGTCAGTCGCGCTGGGTGCGCGGCTCCAAACTAAAATTATTAGGATTATTTTATATAAACCTAGGTTATATGTTGGGTTATTGGGTGGCTCTAAAAAGAGCCCTTATTTTCATTGGGAGATTGTTGAAGCTACATGTAAGTGCGGATGCAGAGAATCAGGTTGTTGAGAAACACTCTGTTTCCTTGATCAGTGAAGTGTACTCCATCACTTCTGTAGATGCCATCCATATGGAAACGCAGATTGTTGTTATAGATGGAGCCCATATGATGGTCTCTGAGGTAAGCAGAAACAGCTTTATTAACATTCTTTCTTGCTTTCTCAATCTAACGATGAAATTGATTGGAGCACTTCCATTTCTGTCTTTGGCATATGTTAGAGTATACAATGACAGTTTGGGGAAAAGCAAAATCAATTCTGCAAAGGTGTTCTTCATTAGCATTTCCAGACCTACCCCAGTCAATGTGCGTCGGTCATTGGCACCACAGTGCATAATCATGAGGTCATGGGGTTGGAGAGGCAAGTAGGTTTTAACCAAAGGCATTCATTGATGCCACTTTAATCCCCTCTGTCCAATCCATGTAATGTCTACATTTTGCAAAGCTAGATCTTTGTCAATACCTCTGTGTTCAGCATACCTTTTGCACCAGAGAAAATAGCTGTGCCCAACAATCCACACTGTAAGCATCTTAAAGGGATGTCTGTAAGTGATGATGAGATGTCTGTAGCTGAGGTAGTCAGTTGGTAGAATGAGAGGTGTGTAAAATGGTGGACAAGATGCAATTTTTAGAAAATTAGAGAATTGATTGGCTGTTTAAGAACATTTTAAATTCAAACATAGGGTGCATTTTACTTTTTTAAAGCATTTTTATTATTGATTAGTAAAAAATGTTTGAAAGGTACAATAGAAATGATAAGGTCAGAATTTATTGTTGAATTAATAAAAATCCTTACAATTAGAAAAAGTACAATTTGCGAATATCCGCAATACAATTTGCATTAAAAATCAAAGCAACGATTGATATCAAAGTTAAAAACAATAAAACTTAAACTCTGCGTCGGACCCCCCCACTGACTACGTAAGTGGGGTCATATTTTGCCAAATCAACCACACCTGCTGTTTGTATTTGCAACTAAGCATGGGCGAATTTGCGAATTTGCGATCCGCAAAATTTGCGAATTTGTGCGAATTTGCGGATTTCTGTTTTTTTTTGCGTGTTCGCTGGGTTTTTTGCGTGTTCGCGGGGTTTTTTGTATGTTCGCGGGGATTTTTGCATCTTCGCCAGCCGCTTGCATAGCGAAGTTACCCATGCAGTCGTTTATGGGAGAGGGAGAGAGAGATAGATAGATAGATAGATAGATAGATAGATAGATAGATAGATAGATAGAGAGAGAAAGAGAGGGAAAGAGAGAGGGAGAGAGAGAACGAGAGAAAGAAAGAGAGGCCGGATCTCTGAAGGGCCAGATTCCTGAGTTGCCCCTACAGAACATACAGCTTTTTATTTTGAGCAAAATGCATATGAAAATTGTGCTGTAAAGGTCTCTTTTAGTTTAACCCCTCCTGACAACTCAAAATGGGTGTATTTGCCATCCTCTCCCTTCTTCCTGTTTTTTATATCTGTGCTTCCAGATGAGGTTTAATTCCTTGGACAGGTGCCTCGTTGCCTACTTGTAACTATTCTCTGACCCTGCTTCAAGGGTCAGAGCAGGGTCAGAGAATAGTTGCAAGTAGGCAACGAGGCGCCAGGAAGCAATTAGCAGCAGGTGTCCAAGTTGAAGTTAATTTGTTTGTAACCCTTTTGTAAAAGGTTACAAAGAAATTAGGTTCAACTTTTGTACCTGCTGCTGTAACCCTTGCTTGGCTGAAAATTTGTCCCCGCTGATTTGCGGATTTTACCGCGATTTCGCGAGATTCGCGGATCGCAAAATCGCGGAAAATCTGTCTTTTTGTCTCACTCCTTTGTGTTTTGTTCAGGTTTATGCAATTTTGATTTGTGACAATTAATTCATCTGTTGTATTAAAAAAACATCAGTTTTTGGAGTATAGTTTGTTAGATACATGTAATTGAATTGTGCACAAGTGTGAAACAGCAATACATGTTTTTTAAGATTATGCATTTTTAAGATTGATTGGTGTAATATTGACAATGTGATTTTAATTATCAAAAAAATAAAAGATTTATTTTAATTAGATATCTTGAAATTTATGGTGTAAACATGTGATAGCTGTTCTAATTCATGGGCTACATTTGTTGTGAGCAGTGAAAGGTTAAAGGTTTTGGTCTACCAAGGGATCTTCTTTTTGTACTAGTTTCCATATAGTCCAGCAATCCCCCTGTCACTCCCTGTGCACTCTTCCAATGACCCAGCCAGCACCATGTACTTATCCAATCTCTCTGCCAATACCCAAGCACTTATAAATGTGCCATGCACTCTTCTTGTAGTACTCTCATCATCCAGTCAATACTAAGCCTGGGCGTAGTTCGCGTAGCCGCACTCCGCGGAGCTACGCGAAGATGCACTTGCACTCCGCGAACTACGCATAACTCCGCGAACATGCGTAGTAGCTTTCTTGACCCATTTGCGAGCCGTTTTTCGTCTTCGGGAGCGCCGTGGAACTCTGGAACCTGCTCGACACCACATCTCCAGACGTCGCCTTCCTCACGGAAACATGGATGAATGCCTCCTTAGCGCCCGACATCGCCGTCGCCATCCCGGACGGATACAAGATCACCCAGAGAGACCGCGTCAACCAGACAGGAGGAGGCATCGCCATCGTCCACAAGAACACCATCCACATCACGACCAACTCAGACGACACCCTCACAGCCGCCGAACATCTTCACTTCCAGATACACACTGACCCCAAGACCACACTCAGAGGCACCCTCATATACAGACCCCCAGGACCTTGCACACAATTCAGCGAAGACATCGCAGACTTCATCAGCCCGCACGCCCTCACCTCCGCTGACTACATCCTCCTAGGGGACCTCAACTTCCACCTGGAGAACAACAACGACAACAACAGCACCACCTTGCTGGACAACCTCGCCAACCACGGACTCAAGCAACTGGGGAACACCCCCACCCACTACGTCGGACACACGCTTGACCCAGTCTTCTCCTCCAGCAAGTACATCTCCTTCAGTCATTTCACCGGACTCCACTGGACAGACCACAGCTGCGTCCACTTCAGCTTCAGAAAGACCACGACTCACCACCACCCGCAACAGGTTCCCAGCAGGAGCTGGAACAAGATCACCACCGACCAGCTCACCACTTTACTGAGCCAGAACCCTCCCGCCAGCTCAACGGACCCCAACCAAACAGCCAACAACCTCACACAGTGGATCACCAACTGCGCTGACGACCTTGCACTTGTGAAAAACCATCCCAGCAAGCCCGGCAGCAAGAAAGTTTCCTGGTTCAACGACGACCTCAAGAACTCCAAGAACTGCCATACCCTCGAGAAAGCCTGGCGAAAAAACCTAACTACAGACAACATGACCGCCCGCTAACACCACCAGCTGATCCACACCACCAAGAAGACAGCATTCAAGGAATGTCTCGACAACAACGCACACAACAGCAAGGAACTCTTCAGCATCGTCAAAGAGCTCTCCAACCCCAGCGCCGGAAACAACGACATCACTCCCTCGCAAGACCACCGAACCGACACCCCCCACGACCACTCTCCGCGACTGGACCCCGGTCAGCACCGAAGACACCATCCACACGAGGAACACCATCCACTCCTGATCACCAACCGACCCATGCCCCCACCACGTCTTCAACAAGGCCGACTCCGTCATCGCACCCCAACTCCGGGACATCATCAACTGTTCCTTCAGCACCGCCACCTTCCCGGAGAGCTGGAAGCATGCCGAACTCAGCGCCCTCCTGAAGAAACCATCAGCGGACCCCGCCGACCTCAAGAACTACCGCCCCATCTCGCTCCTCCCCTTTCCTGCCAAAGTCATTGAGAAGACCGTCAACAGACAGCTTGCTGCCTTCCTCGAGACGAACGGATCCCTCGACCACTCGCAGTCCAGCATCTGCGCCCACCACAGCACCGAGACTGCCCTTATAGCAGCCACTGACGACATCCGAGCCCTGCTCAACAACGGGGAAACAGCGGCCCTCATCCTCCTGGACCTCTCCGCAGCATTCGATACTGTCTGCCACCGCACCCTAGTGCAGCGCCTCAGCAACATCGGAATCCAAGAGAAGGCACTGGAGTGGATCATCTCGTTCCCCACCGGAAGAACCCAGAGAGTCCATCTCCCCCGTACAGATCCAAGGCCACCAAAGTCATCTGGGGCGTACCACAAGGATCATCACTCAGCCCCACCCTCTTCAACGTCTACATGAGCCCCCTCGCAGCCATCGTACGCCAACACAACCTCAACATCATCTCCTACGCCGACGACACCCAGCTGATCCTCTCCCTCACCAATGACCCAGCCACCGCCAGAACCAACCTACACGAAGGGATGAAAGACGTAGCCGAGTGGATGAGGAACAGCCGCCTGAAACTGAACTCAGACAAGACGGAATGGAAGTCCTCATCCTTGGATCATCACCCTCCACCTGGGACGACTCCTGGTGGCCCCCTGCCCTGGGCAGCGCACCGAACCCAACGGACCACGCACGCAACCTGGGCTTCATCCTGGTCTCCTCCCTCTCGATGACCAGACAAGTCAACGCCGTCTCATCATCATGCTTCAACATCCTACGCATGCTCCTAAAGATCTTCCGATGGCTCCCCACCAAAACCAAGGAAGATGGTCACACAGGCACTCGTTACCAGCCTACTGGACTTCGGAACACCCTCTATACCGGAACCACAGTCAAACTACAGAAAAGACTCCAACGCATCCAGAACGCCTCCGCACGACTCATCTTGGACATCCCCCGACACAGCCACATCTCCGGACACCTGAGAGACCTTCACTGGCTCCCCGTCAGCAAAAGAATCACGTTCCAACTCCTCAACCACGCACACAAGGCCCTCAACGACCTGGGCCCCAGGTACCTCAACAACCGCCTGACCTTCTACACTCCCACCCGCCAGCTACGATCGACCAGCCACGCCCTCGCCGCCGTGCCACGCATCCGAAGATCCACCATGGGAGGAAGATCCTTCTCCTACCTGGCAGCCAAGACTTGGAACTCCCTCCCCATCCACCTCCGCCTGACCCAAGACCACCTCTGCTTCAGTAAGCAACTCAAGACATGGCTGTTCGAGCAGTAGCGGACCCCCCTCCCCCAAGCGCCTTGAGACCCTCTGGGTGAGTAGCGCGCTAACAAATATCCTGATTGATTGATTGATTGATTGCCTGCATGCTCGGGATGTGTAGCGTGCGAAGTTACCCATGAGGTTTGTCCCGCCCGATCGCGTCCCCTTATTTCCGGTCACTACTAACGTGTTCGCGAGTTATTCTGTGCGAGATTGCAGTTTCTGCGTGTTTGGCAACTCGATCTTACCGACAAGCATCCTCGCGCACGCGAAAATGCTATTGAGCGCGCGAGAACTACGCTACGCAGCAGTTTGCGGAGTATTCGACAACTTCGCGTTCTCCGCGGAGCGCGGAGTTGCCGAAACTCCGCAAACTCCGCGAACGGAGCGTAGTTCTTCGCCCAGGGTTAGTCAATACTCATGTACTCAAGCAATGACCCAGGCAGTAACCATGCACTTCTACAATCACCTGTGCACTACCCATGCAGACCTCTAACTACCTAGACACTGTTCATTCACACCTTTAATTACCCATGTAGTACCCATGCAGTTCAGCATTCACCCTGTCACTACCCATGCACTCATCCAATCACCCAGCCAGTACCATGTACATTTCCAATCACTCCGCCAATACCCAAGCACTTATAAATTCGCCATGCACTCTCTTGCAGTACTCTAATCATCCAGTCAGTACCCATGTACTCATGCAATGACCCAGGCACTAACACATGCATTGCTACAATCCCCTGTGCACTACCCATCCAGTCCTCTAACCACCTAGACACTACTCATTCACACCTTTAATTACCCATGTATTACCCATGGATTTCATCAATCATCCTGTCACTACCCATGCACTCCTCCAATCACCCAGATAGTACTAATCCAATCACTCCACCAATACCCACACAGACATTTTTTTACAACAGTCTCAAGCAAAGACCCACCCCTGGACACCAGAAAGCTGCAGGTGACCCATACAGACACCATTTCAAGATCTGCAATGTTTCAAAAGCTATGTAGTATAGCACTTTTGTATATCGCCTGCTTAACATGGGTGTGTTCATATCCATCCACAGTGAGAATTTTGCTAAGTAACATGGAGCATATCGCAACATTTCTACAGTGCTTCCATAGGGACCTCTCCTACCTCATTTACACTTACACTCAACCAGAAGCTAGCATTCTGCATGCACTACACAGCTCACTCTTGCACAACGCATGTGCCAACACATGATCACCGTGGGCACACAGACATTTTCTAGGTCATGCTGTGTTTGATCATTGATACCGCACACCGTGAGCGCAGACATTCTTTAACCTATCACAAGAAATAGCTCCCAAAAAATAAAAATACATCTCATCCACTTACAACTATGTAGGATTAGGGCAAAGATGCAACCCAGAAGAGTATAACCCCATAGAGTAGTAGTAACCATCTCCCGATATGACACCAACCCCACAGTGTTGTGTCTTGTCACTGAGCCTAGCGGCATTCAAACTGAGCTAGACTGGATGCGCAGGAGAGGCACCATTGAGGACAAAACTGTTTTGCCCTGATATTTTCCAGATATTTTTATTTTATTATAAAAGATAAGTGTGTGTGTCCTATTGCCTGTGATAATCCTGTTCTTTTTTGCTCACCAAATATATTTAGTAGTCGGCTGAAAAAATGTTTGCGATAAAAAAAATTTCATATACTGGATGGAACTGAAGATTTACTCATATTGCTGCAATTTAGAGTAACTATTAGAAACCATTGTTTAAAACTAAGAGCCTGTTTTAGAGTTTGTCAAATGCTTTACTTCTCTATTACAAGTGCAATAGAATATAATACACTTGTATAATGGTCAATGGGATGTCTGTCATGTTTGTGAAGTAGAATCGAATCTGCCAACCTCATCAGGCACTCGGTATTAATTACATGTGTACAGAGACAATGTGTAGCAATAGCAATCAGTCCCCAAAATGTGTTACTCTACCGTTCCACTTCTTGGGCGAAACCATTGAAAAAAAAATTGCTCTATCAAGGGTAACTCAGGTGCACTGAACATATTTTTCTTGTTGATTACTACCAGCCTTTTGATGTTGGAAGTCAGTGACTTAGTTACTTATAAGTAACACAGTATTCTATGGCACCTAATGATAACATTATGTGATAACCATATTACTACATATGTGTGACTCTTTCATTGCCCTCTAACTCAAATGCTTAGGGCCTATTTATGAGTACGGTGGTCCATACACCACTGTACTTGTGGTGGCAGCCTGAACACCGCCACTACTGCGGGTGTGCACGCAGTATTCAGTTTGGCAGTTTGACCACCACAGGACCACCG
Organism: Lissotriton vulgaris; assembly: GCF_964263255.1. Lineage (NCBI taxonomy): Eukaryota > Metazoa > Chordata > Amphibia > Caudata > Salamandridae > Lissotriton > Lissotriton vulgaris. The sequence continues at coordinate 398,667,105 of NC_141700.1, forward strand.
CATCTGCTGCGAATCCTGGATCCTGCAGTGGTCATACAGTGGAAAGGAGCTGCAATATGCTGGTGATGCTGCTGCAGCACCACTGCGTACATTACGAGCTGCCTGTCCACCACTTGTTTCATGGTGGTGAGCAACTAAGGGGGACCTAACATGGCCAACTGCCACTCGGGGGCCTGGAGGGACATGGGGGGGGCACATGCTGTGCCCTTCATGAAATCACCACCCAGGTCCTGCACAATGTGGCATACATGCCACACTGTGCCGGAACATGCTGCAGGCACTGTCACTGCTGCATCTGCAGTTAAGGCTCACCTATGAGCCTTATACAGCTGCCGCCATGAGACCGCTGCATCACCGCCCCACCCACTCATCATGGATTACAGTTGTAATCCAGAGTGCAGGTGCTAGACGGGCTTGACGGTCCTCCTGTCTGCGCGGCAGTGGCATGCCGAAAGGATGACCTCCAACCACGTAATAAGGCCCTAAGTGTTTTCTATGCTTTGGACACTTGCCAGGCTGGGAACATACCTCTAAAAGAGATCAATCTCTGTGTTTGAAGAAAATAGACAATTTACGGTTTGGCTGAGCATGACTTGATTTTCTAAATAATTCTCTTCCTTAGCAATGTACTCCGACATCCTCAAAAAAGTAGTTGTTCTTTACAGCAGATCCACATAATCAGTGTAGGAAGTTCCGGGCTGCATTAACATAGCATCACTTTTACCTAGCAAGAACGCTGCGAGACACAACAAAAAGATATACCCAACACCGTACGATGGCTACTTCTAAATCCAAACAACACATGAGTTCACGAAATGCTGTCAAATATAGTGTATCATCGAGGTGCAATTGCGTAATGTGTTCCTGGCCCACATTAAGGATCACACCAGACAGTACCCACACTCTCGAGATCCCCAGTGTTTCTTTCTCTGAAATGTACTGTGCAAGAGTGGGTTGGTATATTATGCCTTGCTGAGACATAACCTTCTGACATGCTTCCTGACACCTGGTTGGTTGCAGACTTAACTCAGGCAGCTCCTTGATCATCATAAAAAGATATCAACCACCATGAATACACTCTCAATTATCCTGGAACTAACCCTAATGTTACCCTACTCTACTCCTACAAATTCTGAAACCAGATTTTTGTTAATTGGAAATGTCAGCACATTTATGGTGAGATATAACAACAGAACTAACCAGCTATAGTTCTAAATAAGTGTGTATTGACCTCATGCAAGTTGTTAATAATTTCAAGCATTCAGTGTGACATGTAGTCCATTTCTTTTTATCCATATTATTGAATATGGCAATATTGAAAGACAACTGTAGATTTGTTCAAGTCATTTATTGGCAACTCAACCATAGATTTGGTCACGTAGTTTATTGATTCTCCTTCATCTGTTGAACCTGTGGAATATTTTTTTTCCACTTAATTGAATTCACAAATATAGATTCCACTAATTCCATCTAAGATATCAATAAAGAAGAATTCAACAAGTTAAAATTCAAAAGTAGCAGAATCCGTATCAGCACCCAAGAAAAGTCAGGAGTCATATACTACAACATCGTCATTGCCCTGATCAAGATGGCACTTTCAAAATAAGAAATCATCTAATACACTTTGAACCAACTACCAGAAGAGCAGTAGTATTGATAAGGAAGCATTGGACTTGGCCTTCTCTGCAGGGTTACCCCCGAACATATTGACTTCACCTCTCATATTTTTTCTTAATTTTGTTTTGTTGGTATTAGGATTCTATGCACTTTACCACTGATAACCAGTGCTCACATGTTTTTTTCTCTCTCATCTAAAGATTGTAAAATTGGGTTACACATGATTTTCATGTTTAATTTACCTATAAGTCCCTAGTAAAGTTGTATACCACAGACCCATGGCCTGTAAAGTAAGTGCTAATAGTGGGCTTGCAGCACTGATTGTGCCACCTACTTAAGTGGCCCCTTAAAACATGTCCCAGGCCTGCTGTAGCAGCCCGAATGCAGTTTTAAACTGAAAATTGAAATTGGCAAGCTAATCCCCTTGCCAAGCCTTAAACTAACCTTTGATTGCATATAAGTTAGGCCCTAGGTAGCCAAATCACATTGTAATAAAAGGTTGGACATGTACTTTTAAGCTTTACATATCCTGGTAGTGAAAAACGTCTAAATTAGTTTTTCACTACTGTCGGACCTACCTGCCCCATAGGATAGCATTGGGTTGCCTTGTTACATTTAATAAGTGCTAACTTTTAATTGGAAACAAAGACGCACCTAATGTATGGTATCTATGAAGTTGTAATTTAGGGGCTCATTACGATGGTGGATGGACATCAGTCGGCCCGCCCTCGCTGCAGAGTTGGGACCACCCGCCGGTAGGGCGGCAGTCCCGCTGAGTGTATTAGGATGTGCCCTCTACTGTGACTGGCGCACCCAGGCCCCTGATCATTGCAGACAGTGCTGCCGGCTGCAGCACTGTTCGCAATTCACAAATGGCACATAGTGCATTCCCATGCACAACATGGCATGCACCATGCGGTGCCTGCCACCTTGTGCATGTAGATGTAGGGGGGAACCATGGGTAGCCCCTCAGTGCACATATACCCTCCCCCCACACAGAGGGGGCTTGCAATGGGCCCCAGAACCCAGACTCCGCCAACCTTTCCATGGCGGTTCCACCATCATGGAAAGGCTGGCTGATGCCAGAATTGTAATATGGCGGAAGGTGCCTCCTAGGCACCGCCGCCATTTCACACATGCTGACCATTCCACCAGGCAATCGTGACGATTGCCGTGGCAGAAGCGCGGAGGGCGGACTTTGTGACCGCCGCGGTCAGTAAGCAATTCCCCCCGCCATCCTAATGTGGCAGCAGAAATGGGAGCCAGATGGCAGAGGGACTGCCACTGGCGCTCCTTCCACCATCGTAATGAGCCTCTTAGAGTTCTCTTAAGTGCATTTTGTTCCAGGAAAACCAGCGCTAAATGTCTGTGGTAAGTTGGGGAAAAGCCTACCACAAGAGCACATTTAGTGAACAACTGCTCGCTAATAGTGCTACATGCAGAATTACTCTTTTTGCATAATTCTCCAGTTAGAGCAACAGTAGGGAAAGTGTTGGATAGTGGAGGGACAGAAATTACTATTCCCACTCCAAAGAGTGTAACAGTAGAGAAAGTGTTGGATAGCAGAGGGTAAAAATAACTATTCACAGTCCACTGAATGCAACAGTAAGATAAGTGTTGGATAGCAGAAGGGTAAAATATTTTATTCCCACTCCGGTCAGTGCAACAGTAGGGAAAGTGTTGGATAGCGGAAGGCTAAAATTAACTATTCCCACTCCAGTGAGTTCAACAGTAGAGTAAGTGCTTGATAGCGGAGGGGCAAAAATTACTATTCCCTCACCAGTGAGTGCAACATTAATGTTAGTGTTGGATAGCAGAGAAATTGATTTTACTAGTCCAATTCCAGTGAGGGCAACAGTAGGGAAAGTGTTGGATAGCAGACGAGTAAACATTACTATTCCCACTCCAAAAAGTGCAACAGTAGAGAAAGTGTTAGATAGCGGAGAAGCAAAAATTACTATTCCCACTCCAAAGTTTGCCACTGTAGGGAAAGTGTTGAATAGCAGAGGAGTGAAAATTACTGTTCCCATTCCAAAAAGTGCAACAGTAGGGAAAGTGTTGGATAGCAGCGGAGTAACATTTACTATTCCCACTCCACTGAGTGTAATAGTAGGGAAAGTGCTGGATAGCGAAGGTGTAAACATTACTATTCCTACTCCAGTGAGTGCAACAGAAGGCAAAGTATTGGATAGCAGAGGGGTAAAAATTACTATTCCAACTCTGGTAAGTGCAACAGTAGGGAAAGAGTTGGATAGCGGAGGGGTAACAATTACTCTTCCCACTCCAGTGCAGTAGCGAAAGTGCTGGATAGCGGAGATGTAAAAATTACTATTCCCACTCCAGTGATTGCAACATTAGGGAAAGTGTTGGATAGTGGAAAGACAAAAATTACTATTCACAGTCAAACAGTTATAACAACAAAAATATTTAAAAATCATGAAAATAAATAAACAATATTTAAAAAATCTAAAATAAAATATATTAAATATATAAAAAATAAAACATATTAAAATATAAATTACATACAAAAACCGACAAATATGATATCAAATAAAATAATAAATACATTAAAAAAATGTAAACTACAAAATATTGACAAACAAAAAAATGAATAAATACATATATTTAATTCATTTCCTACCTTATAAAACCACACCAAAAACAAAACACTTCAACTTTTTAAATTAAATGTACTTCCATAATTGACGTATTTATAATCAATTTCAGAAATTTGATTATTCAAAAAAACTAATAAACATTAATTGACTACACACACTTTAACACTATAATATCCACAACATGCACCTAAATTATACTATAAAATAATAGAACATAATTAAAAAATATTTTTAAATTAAATCCATTACTATTAAAAACTAATAATAAAGTAATTAAAATGTAGTTAATACCCACCCTTTACCCATTTAAAAGTACAAACAATGCACAAAAAAATAAACAATTACCCAAAATAAATATCAAATAATTAACATAAATTAACAACTATATATTAAATAATTAAACACAAATTACTTTCCATCCTTTACTCCTATAAACACCACAACACACACCTAAAATTAATTACACAATTACCATTATAAAATTTTGATTAAATTAAATGAATATCAATTAACAATAAATTAATAATAAAAACCCTTTACCCCAGACACACCCCTAAAATAATTACACAAATACCATTATTAATTACCAATTCAATATTTAAAATTAACAACAAATTATTAATTCATCAAATAAATATAAATTACTTCCCACCCTTTACACCTATAAACACCAAAACACACACCTAACATTACCATAATTAATTACCAAATAATTAATTAAAATTAATCAACAGACAATGATTAATTAATTAAAAATGAGTTACTTTACACATTTTAAACTATAACATCTCAATTAAACAAATATTAATGAATAAAATGTAATCAATTAATTTCATATAATTAAATTACTACCCACCCTATTCCCCGATAAACCCACAACCCTCTCCAGAACTAAAAATGCAAAATTCAAATAATGTTTTTTTATAACTAATAAGAATGTAACAAATATATTAAAATATACAAACAATTCTTACACAAAAATCATACTTCACATACATATATAATATATACCAAATACATAACATTCATTTCAAAATCGATATTTTTAACAGCTATATTTTTGCAAATGATATTAAACACTTCGGTATTTTTAAAATTAATATTACTTACCTTAAGTTGATATTCTTGAAAACGATATTCTCGCTGGCAATAATTCTGAACCACAATATTTATTACTCAACATTTGTGTAGCTCGATATTTTTTGCTTGATAATCTGTCAGCACACTCAATGCTTCATTATTTCCCATCAGGTTTCTGACCTGTGAAAGGAATAGTATTCGCAGTGTCTGACATCAGAAAGGAACTCATCATTCCACTCAGAGAAAGCCACAAGCAGCTCCCTGATCTCTCTTCAGCCTATGCAAATGTTAATAATGGCATATTGATTTCCAGGTTAGGAAACTAGTCTGGAATATCCTGTATCATTTTGAAATGAAACTATTCATCCATCTGGGGGCGTAATCATCATGTGTTAATGGGTCTTTTCCAATCCTCTTCTCGTAGACCTTATTGTGGTGTCCCTTGCAGTTCCACTCTCTCCTGGTTCTTGTTTAATAACTCCATGCAGCATCTTCCTCAACTACTATAGAAACACAGAATTCCATTGCAGATGTATGCTCTTGTTGCACAAATCTATATCCACCCGAGACAATTCAGAGGGGATCAATAAAATCACCAATCTCCAAGAACAAAAACAAAACTGTATAAGAAAAAGCGTCCTTTGCCTTAAAATAAATAAAGAGAAGTTCCTATTTTTAGGAGGAAAGACACCACTGTTCTGTCATATCAGT